>NC_141142.1:35885768-36185768 GCF_053477565.2 Lygodium microphyllum | reverse complement strand
CATGATGGCTTTCACCTTGGGCAATCAACGAAGAGATGGTTGATTCCGCACTCAGCACACCTTTGGTCAGCCTTGTCCATGTTTTGCTGCTCCCTTTCAGGGCAGCGTGATGAGACATGACCTGGGTGGCCACAGGTCCAACAAGTGATTGGATCATGCGTCTGCCCTCCTAGGCCTTTACCTCGTCCTCTTCCTAACGCCATCACCGGTACGGGCCGATAGTCCATGAGGACAGCATTGCCCTCGTCGTCATGCCAAACGTAAAGGCATATGTAATCTTCCTCCTCGTTTGGTTCTTCCACATAGTGGACAGGAGCGTCACTCGGTGGGTGGGTTACATAAGGACCAGGCGGCCTAGGAATGCCTGTAGGATTTATTTCCATCTTAGGAACGGCCGGCTTAATGTTGTTGGGCACGGGGAGGGCCAATGGGGCTCCTCTTCTGAAAAATGGTTGCGGCCTATTCACTAAGTAAGGCTAGCCATATGGTTGTGAGTATGGAAGTCTCCTTGGCAATCTACAATGTGCGACGTCATGACCGAACCTACCACAGTTAGTGCAAGGTCTTGACCTAGGGTCTTGGCACTCGACCGACAAGTGGTTTCTGCCATAGTACACACATTGGACGTGTGGGCGCGTTGGTCGTCTCAACACGTCTTGCAACTTGGCTAGTTCCATCCTAACATCAGCCAAGTCTTGGTTCGTTTTGATGGTTTTCCCCTTATCCTAGGATAATGGGGCTGATCGCTCACTCGAGGCTGATGCTCTCTCTGAGCTTCACGAGTTCGTCTCCTCTAGGTTCGCGCTTCTGGAGCTCCGCTCCTTCAGCTGATCGTCAACTCGGATGGCCTCCTCAAAGACCCTGGCTAGCGCATCCCGCTGCAAGCTGGAGTTGCCTGCCAAAGCCTTGTACAGTTCCTCGTTCTAAATCCCACTGATGAATACAATTGATACTGCTCTTTAAGTCGGTCGCTCTCCAATAGGGATTCTCTTGAAGAGACTCCGCACATGGGTCACGTAATCGTGAATGTCCTCCTTCTCTTTCTGCTTCACATTCATCAAGCGTACTAGTAGATTATCTGAGTATCCAGGCTCGGCAAATCTCTTAATGAAGAGATCCTTGAGGCCATCGAAGTTGGCTCGCTCTGCATTATCTAAGCTCATGTACCACGTCCTACCCTTGTCGCCCAAGCAAAGCCCGAATGCTTGAGAGCGTTGAGTCAGGTCATTGAGGCCGTTGGCTTCGCAAACTTGCTCGAACTGCTCAACAAAGCTGTATGGATCGTCATGGGGCTAGTACTTATCGAGTTGCTTGGCAACAATAGGGATTTTAGCCTGGCTCTTTGAGCCTTGGTTTGCTCCTAATCCTGCGAGCAGCGAGGTCGCTAGAGCTGTGGCACTTTGCTCTGCAGCCGTGTTATCGAGCAATTGCTTCATGAGAAGCTCACTCAGCGTTAAGTCTCCTTCTAATACCCTCTCATGGTCCGTTCCATTCCTGCCATCCAAGTTCAATACCCGCTATACCTCTCGCAACTCCATGCCTTGCCTTTGGCTCCTAGCCTGCTGATCCCTATTGTACTCAGCCATTCTTTGCAATGCTTTGCGGGCCAGCTTTCTCTCCTCTTCTAGATCTGCGATGATAGCGTCTATTTGTCCTACCACGGTGCTCATACCGATGAGCATCGTAACTGCTGAACAGCACCTCGAAAGGCTTCTAAGTCGAATTCCTTGCTAGATCTGCGGTCTGAACTTTCTTCTGCCATGGTCGAGTTGTCGTGCTCCATGAAGCTATCGATCAGGTTCAGTAGACTCGTTAGATCCACTTCGTCGGCGTCCCTTGCTTGGTCCTACTTCTGCGCGTTGATGGTTTGTCTATGTATTGGGTTCTCTCCTATTGGTGGGTTCCTTGAGTGGTTTATCTGGTGAGTTCCTTCAGTTATTTAATACAGTCCTCAATTTATGGCCACTCAATGTGTCTTTCCTTATGCACTTGTGCTTAATCAGGCTTTCAGTTTCCTTAAGTGTGCTTCAAGTGCAAAAATTCAGGGTGAGTGCAGCAACCAATTCCTAAACGCCTTACGCGCTCTCACGTTATTTTGGGCCGAATAGGCTTGTTGGTCAATTTCCTGGCCGTCTTGTCAGGGTTTAGGGTTTCTCTAAGGCATTGCCTCGTTCATTTTTAATCCAATCAGGCCTTACAACTCAGCGGTTCACGTCTAAGCGTCTGGGTCTCGCAACTGCCCACTTCTAACTGCTAAGCAGTGGCACCCTACGATTTTGCATATTCTGCGTGCCAAAATCAAGTTCTGAGCGACCTACGAGCTTTCAACAGTTTGAGCTCCTGAGTTCTAGCCGGGTCCGGTCTAATTTCTGAAAATCTGGAAAAAATCTACACTCGGCCCAACTGGTCCGAGTTACAGGGTCCTAGTGGGTTACTCGGACGGGCCGAGGCACATGGGCCGAGGGCCGAATTTGGGACTTGGACAGGGTGGGCTCGGACGGAGTCGCTCAGACGGATTGGCTCAAACGGATTGCCTCGGACGGGCCGAGTGATTGATTCGGACAAGGTTGGTCAAACAGGCAGAGGCGCATGGGCCAAGGGCCGAATTTATCCACAGTCCAAATGATAAACTCGGACAAGCCGATTAGGGTTTTGGTGGGATGGGCCGAATGGCGAGGGGCCGAGGGCCGATTCTGGGACTCCGTCCAGAAGTGGCTGTTCCGAGCGCGGCGCACGTAAACACTGCAAACTCGATTTCGATCGTTTCTCATGCTTCACTCAATCATACCAGTCATAACCCTCCAGATCCTACCTAAGGGAGTAAGAGAAGGGATTCATATACCTGGATGGAGTGGCGGGCTCGTCGTTGGTGCGATTGAATCGAATCCGCCGGTAGCTCTCTCTCTCTCTCTCTCTCTCTCTCTCTCTCTCTCTCTCTCTCTCTCTCTCTCTCTCTATGACTTGGGAATACACTTGGACAGCAAAGTAAGGCTGTACTGTGACAATTTAAGCAGTGTCATGTTAGCAAGCAATCATGTTTATCATGCAAGATCGAAACACATTGAGGTTCACTACCATTTCATCACGGAAATGGTTTTAGCATATCAAATTGACTTGGAGCATGTGAAGACTGAAGACCAAGTAGCAGATATCTTTACCAAGTCACTTGGTAAAGATAAGTTCATTCACTTTAAATAGCTACTTGGAGTGATGCAGATGATTTGAGTTTTTGGTTTGAGCTTGAGGGGAGTGTTAGAAATCAAGCTCCACCCATCAATTTGTCTTGGTGTGTAACCGACATCTGTGACAGCTAGTGTACAGCTGTCTCCATGTGACTACATTAAATAAGTCGGGTTAGTAGTTAGTCAGTGACTTAACTAGAGTTAGCCAGTCTAGTCAGTCTAGTTTAATATACATTGTATTGGGTGGTTTTAAGTGTGAGGTTGAAGAATGAAGAAAAAGACATTGAGAACCTGAAGGCTCATGGATATGGTGTTTCTTTGTCTCTCTCTCTCTCATCTTTGAACACAAAATATTCTCAATCAGCACGAACTCATCACATACAATTATTACAATACACACACAAACACTAACACAACCATCTGAATGACACCTCCAAAAAGAGATATATATCATTAAGAATCATCCAAGATACATTGCAAAGGCATCAATGAAGATGACCCCTTTTGAAGGCTTGGTTGTTTCGAAAGTGATCCATGGAGAAGGATTCATCTACAAATGTCTTTGGAGGATTTTGAAAGAACTGCAAGCAGCACATCCTTTCTAGCAAAACAAGGTATCTGCTAGGGAGACATAGGGCATGAAAATATAGGACATCCAACTGGTGGGAGTCAATGTTTACATTGACATTCATACAAATTTTTGGAATGGCCTTTTGATCATTATGGGAATGCCTATGCATGTATGCTAGATACCAAGAAAAATGAGCTGTCAATCTCACTGAAGGATCTAGAGATTGTGAATATTGGTGAGCAAAATGAAGGTAGTTCTGGTATGCTTGACTAGCAGTTGTCCAATCCCTTGGAATTATTGGCCAGTTAATTTGAGGTCCCATAAGAGAATCAGTCGAGTTCCATCCTCTTCTTTTGGGAATCTGCTGATCAAACCCTTCATATTCACTAACCAAATGAGGGGGTTGAGAAATAGAAGTGGTAGGAGATGGAAGTGGAATAAGTAAAAGTGGATGAAGAGATGGGTAGAAAAAATCATAAAAGGAGGAATAAGTTAAAGAAGGAGTGGATGAAAATTTTAGGGAATCAATTAGGAAGGGTGTTAATTGATAAATAGGAAAGGTAGAAGGTATATGGATAGATGAAGAAGGGCATGGTGGAGAACGGGAAAATACTCTATCTTCAATAAAAGAACAATAGGTAAATATGGGAATTTGAGAAAAAGATTGAGGTTGGAAAAGAAGGGGTAAGATTGCTGTTGAATTAGTTTGATAAAGAGAAAGATAGGTATCATAACGTGAGCCATTTGTTGGTAATACAAGAGGCTAGGAATAGAGGGACCTAAGACAGATCTTCTCTGATAGGCATCAAAAAAGGTTGAATCAAATGGATGATGTTTGGAAAGGTGAGCTAAGAGATCTACCCTCAGCTAGTTAGTGCTTTGTACATAGGTAGAAGCAGTGTTCTGCCGTTGATTCAGGACCACAAGATCAATCATTGAGTGCCAGGAATTATCAGGGCAAGTAGCCACTTTTGAAGAGTAACTCTGGAACATGTCATCTATCCACAACTCCAAATAGTTGACATACAAAACAGCTTGCAAAATCACATCTCCCACATACCAGGCCATATCTACTTCATCTGGAATCAACAGGTCACTTCGTAGATACCTATATGACAGCAACATGGTATCCGTCGTCACAGAATCTTCAAACACCATACGGACCGCTTCTGTCAGCAACTCAAGAGACCAAACCCCACTCCAACCATCCTCTGGAAGAGGAAGATCCATCGTTGAAAGCTTCATGTAAAAGGCCAACTTCTGCAATTGATAGTGGACAAAGAAAGAATGGTCTGGAGGAACGTACTCCTGGAAATGCTCAAATGTAGACCATAGTAGATCCATCCTGGATTGCAATCTTTCCACTGCCAAGTCATGCTTTGAGAGAGAAGGGATCAGGGGAACATTAGGGCTTGGAGGAATAGACCGTGACTGTGCCAGTTGGTCTTGCAACTGCTTGATTTGAGAAGCTTGTGATTCCACTGTGTCATGAGCAGTCTGTAAGGCTGAGACTTTTGCATCTAAAAGATTATGAAACTCTTGAGCTTCTTTGGGCATCCTCTCTTTCTCCTCGGAGATTTTAGTGACCTCTGATTGAGCTTCTGTTAACTGAATCTTCAAAGAAGATATCTCTTCTCTTTGGGTCTCAATCATTTGGGTTTGTTGCTCCATATGCTTAAACAAATCTACTAGTGTGTCTTTAGCAGAGGCTAACTTTGATGTTGCCTTATGCAACTGGTCTTTGGACTACATCAGTTCTTCATAAAAGGAAGCATACAGCTGTTGAACACAGGCTGTCACTGAAAGTTCAATGAAACTCTGGATGTCTTTACAGAGGAATGGAATGGCGTCTCCCGACACTAAACTATTCAGTGAAGGGACTGATATGTCCAAGGAACCCTCTGTCAAGATTGTGGGAGAGAAGGAAGGAGTTTCACTTGTAGCTTTCTCACTTACACAATTGGGGAATACACACAAAGGTGGAGGCTAAAAACAGTTTTCCTCTTCTTAGTTGTGTAAGCCAAAAAAACTCTCGTACAGAGAAATAGAAGAACCCTATATATGGGTCTCAAACCAAACTCAACTAACTAAGGTGACATACTAACTGAGCCATGAACTAGAGTAGATAAGGATATCTATCATCTAGCTATTATTCATGGGCGGTGTACCAACCGCATCTGCAGCTAACAAGTCGGTGACATAAATGCACAACGGTCACCCTGGCATATCACGAGTGGAACTCGATATCTCAACACTCCCCCTCGAGCTCAATCCCAATTCATGTATACCAAGCAGGTCTCTAAACTTGCGCAGCTTCTCTGCGCCCAATGCCTTCGTGAATATGTAAGTTACCTGATCCTCTGTGCTGACATAAACTAGATCAATAAGACCTAGTAAAACCCTCTCCCGCACATAGTGATAATGTACCTCAATGTGTTTTGTTCTAGCATGATAGACTGGGTTATTTTCCAAGTGTATACTACTCATGTTGTCACAATAAATGACAACTGGCCCATTTGTAGGCTGATGCATATCATAAAGTAGCTTATGCAACCAAGCTACCTCACATGCAGCCATTGTTGCGCCCCTATACTCAGCCTCTGTGCTCGACAAGGCAACTGTAGGCTGTTTCTTGCTGCTCCAAGTGACTGCAGCACTCCCAAAAGAGAACACATATCCATTGGTAGATTGTCTATCAAAAATACTACCAACCTAATCAGCATTAGTATATCCATGCAACTGTATCTGAACCCCAGTCTCATAAAATAGTCCATACTACAATGTGGACTTCACATACATGAGTATGCGTGTAGCCACATCCAAATGCGGTTTCCTTGGAGCCTGCATAAACTGACTTCCCAATCCAACAGCATAGCTCAAATCTGGCCTGGTAATAGTCATATAAATCAAACTTCCTACTATGCATCTGTACATAGTAGGGTCTTCCAGAAGCTCACATGCATCTGCGCTCAGCTTCACATTCTGCTCCAAAGGAACTGAAATAGGCTTACAGCCTGTCATCCCATATTTGGACAACATGTCCAATCCATACTGCCTCTGCAAGAGCCGTATCCCACTTGGTGATCTAATCACCTCAATGCCCAAGAAATAACGCAGCTCTCCCAAATCCTTCATCTCAAACTTCTGCTTCAATAGCATTTTCACATGAAGGATATCTTCATCACTATCACCTATCATAATCAAATCATCAACATAAATGACCTGTAGCATAATATCTTTCTCTATTTTTCTCACATACAGTGAGAAATCTACCTTGGAAATCTGAAAGCCAATAGTGACAAGATACTATCCTATCTTGTCCGACCATGCTCTAGGTGCTTGCTTCAAGCCATACATGGCTTTCTTCAACCTGCAAACAAACTCAGGATGAATAGCATGCACATAACCTAGTGGCTGCTCCATATAGACCTCTTCTTGCAAATCACCATGCAAGAAGGCATTCTTTACATCCATCTGATGTAAAGACCATCCCTTTGACGTAGCCATAGCAATGACTGCTCTTACGGTTGCCATCCTTGCAACCGTACTGAATGTTTTTTCATAATCAATGCCATATTTTTGTGCATACCCCTTGACTACAAATCTTGCCTTGTATCTATTCACAGAACCATCTGCATTGTGCTTCACCTTATAAACCCACTTACAGCCAAATGCATTCTTATCTTTAGGCAAAGGTACCCATTCCCATGTAGCATTTGCTTCCAAGGCATCCATTTCTTCATCCATGGCTTTCTTCCATTTTTCTTTTCCCATGGCTTGCTCAAAAGAAGTGGGTTCTGGTTCCTGTATCACTTTGACCATATAGACATAGTGAATGGCTATAAATCCATCATATTTCAACCTATCCACAGGATACCTAGCTTTGGTAGACCTGTGCAAAGTAGGTTCACTCCCAGGTGCTCTCAAAACATCCCTGGTCTTCCTTACTCTAGGTGTAACAATAGAAGGAATACCCAACTCATCATCAATGCTCTATTCAGAGCCATTGGATTCACCATCCACATAAGAGTGACCTGCATTCACGTCAAACATGGGCTGATCTACCTTCTCTTTTCCTTTTCTTGAAACCTGCATACCACTATCTGCATTGCTTTGAGGAGATTCTCTTGATCTCAATCTGCCTGACCATGGCAAAGAATGTGAACCACTGCTAGAGGACACTCCATGTCCACTAATATTTTGTGACTGCTGCTGTGAATTCTATGCAGCATTATCATTTTGTGCATCTACATCATCAATCACATTTATCGGTTTATACCAACTACTCATCTCATCAAAAACAACATCTCTGCTCACTGTAAACTTACGAGTAGAAGGGTTATAGCATCTATACCCTTTCTGCTCTGCAGAGAGTAACCAATAAAGATGCACTTCTCAGCTTTTGGATCCAACTTGGATCTCAACTCATCTGGCACATAAAAATAGGCAATGCAACCAAAAATTTTCAAATGAGAAATATCTGGTTTCCTACCAGTATACCTCTCCTCTAGAGTCATCCCATGTATTGCTATAGTGGGAGTCCTATTCATTATGTAGACTGCTGTAGCAATTGCTTCAGCCCAGTAAAAATCTAGCAAGTCTTTTTCGTTAAGCATGGCACGAGATACCTCTCCAATATGCATGTTTTTCCTTTCTGCAATTCCATTTTGTTATGGGGTATGACTGCATGAATATTGTTGCTTTATGCCATGCTCCTGCAGGAACCTTGCAAACTCATTTGAGAGGTACTCTCCCCCTCCATCTGACCTTAGGCATTTTATTTACAGGCCTGTTTCTTTTTCAACCATAGCTTTAAGAGTTTTGAAATGTCCAAACACTTCACTTTTCTTTTTCATAAAATACACCGAAACTTTTCTGCTATAGTCATCAATAAAAGTGACAAAATAATGACAACCTCCAATAGATGCAGCTTTAGTAGACCACACATCAGAGTGGATTAATTCCAATGGCTTCTTACTCTCTTGAACATGTCTAGGAAATGGTTTCCTTGCCTATTTTCCAAATTGACAGGCTTCACATACCTTATGCATTTCTGCAACCTTGAATTTAGGCAATCCTGCAACAATATTTTGGGCCTGCATTGATTTAAGTCGCTGTACATTAACATGACCAATGTGTTTATGCCAGATATCAATATCTGCAACTACATCGGTCCCATGTGCAAACATTGCTGCACTCAATTCAGGCATATCTGCATCCAACGTAAACATTCTGCCCTTCTTCTTTCCTTTTGCTATCAAGCGACCTTTATTTTTCATATCCTCAACAAAGCATCCATGAGGATTAAATCTGACCTACAAGCCCTGCTCAACCATTTGACCAACAGAAACCAGGTTCTCGGTAATATTCGGGACATGAAATACATCATCCAAGTATTTCTTTTTCCCAGCCTGCATAGACAAAGGAATTTTTCCAATGTACACAATAGGATGTGCAATATCATCACCAGTCTCCACAAATCCTGGTTTTTCCATTTTCCTTGCATCCTGCATCCATTCTGCATGACCTGTCATGTGGTTTGACGCACCTCAGTCAACATACCACACTTTGTTGCTTTCTTCTTCACTTGTCACAGAATTATTTATATGCTGCACCATAAACAAATGCTCATTTCTGTCATCACCCTGTCTACTAGAAGATGCATAATTCCCTTGTTACAATTTTCCATTCATGATGTCATTCTGCTTTTTATAGCAGTCTTTAGCCATATGACCCATTTTACCACAGTAGTAGCATTCAACATTGTTGGTTTGCATTTTGGCCTCTTTGTCATCCACCACGACCTCTTTGGCTCCCCCTGCCTCTAGAGTTACCACATCCTCCTCCATAGGACTGGTTTTCTTGAGTTTGCTGCATATTCTGATTTCTACCATGGCCTTCAGATCTGCCTCCTCTACCTCTGCCTCTACCTCTTAAAGCGTTTGAGTAGGAGACAACTTCTTTTGAAGTTTCTCCTGAAGAAGATGCACCACCATTTCTCTACTCCTCAGAAATTAGAAGAGCAATCAACTCCTCAAAATCAGGAAATTTTTTTATGGATGGAAATGGATGTTCGGAACTGTGCATAATCCTTTCCTAGACCATTCAAGGTCACAGAAACTAAATCATCATCTTCCACTGGCGACCCAATGAAAGCAAGTGCATCTGCAATCTTCTTCACCTTCATGTGGTAGTCATTGATGCTCATACTTTCTCTTTGCACATTGTGCAACTCTTGCTTGAGCTGCATTTTTTTGGCTTGTGTATTTGTGCTATATATTTTTGATAAAGTATCCCATGCCTCCTTTGGCGTACTTGCATCCTGAATATGCACAAACATAGAGTCTGAAATACTGATAGACAACCAGTACATAACTTTTCTAGCTCTCTCATGCCATCCTTTAAATGCCTGCATTTGCTGTTGATTGGGAACATCAGGAAGAACTGGTTCTTCTTCATTTCCTGCAACAAATTCCCAATATCCTTTTCCCATAAGGAAATTCGTCATTCTAAACTTCCATGGTTGGAAGTTGTTCTTGTCAAGCTTTTCAGTGACAATCTGTGAAAGAGAATCAGATGCCATTATAGAACACTGCAAAAAATTCTGTCACTGCAAAAAAACACAGCTTCAGCCTCACAAGGGCAAATCTGCAAAACTGATGAAAATGGTATTTGACCACACAGTCACTTCCTAGTGATGATTTTGCATCAACAGACAACAAGGATCATTCTGTAACTCCCAATGTCTCTGCGCACAGGCATAAGATGCAATTTCTACGATAACTTTTCACCGATCTGTAGAACAATGGTTGCACAGCAAAAAACAAGGCCTTTTCTTGAGTGCGTGCGGAAAACTTTCACCTCCAAAACAGGCCCCGAAATGGCCTTGAATCAAAAAAACAAGGCAACCAAGGGCTAAAGCCTTCTCCCGCAGCATATACTGCCCTCTTGCTACACCACGAAGGGCGTCTCAATCTGAGACAATGCACTCTTGCACTTTCCGGCTGTGCTACCTGCAAAGACTTGCTCCCAAACTCAAAAAATGAAAGCAACACTAGTCCTCTTACCAAAACACCGCGAACTTGGTTTGCTTTCTTGAGCTCCTTACCACAAACCAAGCTCTGATACCATGTCAAGATTGTGGGAGAGAAGAAAGGAGTCTCACTTGTAGCTTTCTCACTTACACAATTGGGGAATACACACAAAGGTGGAGGCTGAAAACAGTTTTCCTCTTCTTAGTTGTGTAAGCCAAAAAAACTCTCATACAGAGAAATAGAAGAACCCTATATATGGGTCTCAAACCAAACTCAACTAACTAAGGTGGCATACTAACTGAGCCACGAACTAAATAGCTGTCATCTAGCTATTATTCATGGGCGATGTACCAACCACATCTACAGCTAACAAGTCGGTGACATAAATGCACAATGGTCACCCTGGCATATCACGAGTGGAGCTCGATATCTCAACACCCTCTCTATGTGCTCTAAACAAGTTGTTACATGTGAGATAAGCAGGGAGGTCACTGCCAGATATAGCAAGAATTGTGACTGAAGGAAGAACCGAAGGAGCTTTATCTGCCACCTGCTTTAAGCACTTTCGTTGAATGACCAGGGGAGAGGAGAATCAAGATCCTCTATATCAATAGGGTCTGACTCTTCTGAAGGTGGTGGAGGAGGTACTGAATCAGATGGAGGAGGTGGAAACACACCCTTCTTTAGGCCAGAGTAGGTCAAGAAAGCATATAGGTAGAAACCGTAGGTAACATTTGTGACATTTCCCCTAGTTACTTTGACAAAATGTTGATCCATCTTTGTGAGTAGGTAAGTGCTCCGATCAATAGCCACTCCTTTTAACACCATCCTGAAAGCTGTAAAGAGCTCTTTGGACAAGTAATGGGATGGTGTTTTGGTAGGCATAAACCTGTCTTGGAGAAACTGGCAAACCAACTTCCACACAGGATCAGTGATCATGGAAAAGGAGACTCCTGAAGTGTTGATCACTTTCTTGACATCCAGAATTTCCTTGGTCTGCTTCTGTAACAGCTTCAAAATCTCATCATTAGAGAATAGTTGTCTAGCTATAACAAAGGGCTCTCCTTTGTATGGAAGAGACAAAGCCTTCCCTAACCCTCGGGGTGTCAATGTCATGGAAGCACCATGGACCAGTCCCGACTTCTTGTTGTATGAGGCAAGGAACTCATCACACATGGATGGATCTTCTGGAATCAAGGGGAATGAGGCAGCCACGAAAGTCGCAAGTCTTGCTTTCGCTAGAGGCTCAAAAGCTAGAAGGGTAGAGTAATCCCTACTAACCAGCGGGACATACTGGATAGAGGAGGAGGAGCGTGAGGCACCATTCAGATGTAAAACACACATACCACAACACAGATAGTCATAAAGAATGCTCTGCAAAACAACCAAAGGGCTATCAAAAAGAAGGACACTCATACATACATAGACGTAACTAACCCATTTAACACCCTAGACAATACACAGCCTAGAAAAAATTCGGCATGACCTCTACACATATGCGACCGAGAACTTCATGCAATGCAACAAACGGGCACCCAAATCCCCGTATCAGGCAAGAAAGAAAGAACTACACACCGTACCCGTAATCATAATACACAGACAAATCAGACTACCAGAAAACTGTACATCAAGACTTGACCATAACCTTGACCATCAGTGTCTACTAAAAGACTTTTACGCGCCCATCCCACGAAGCGTGTTTATTAAAAAGGAGGGGAAAAAAAGTGCAATAAGGGGGATTTTTTTTTAATGAAGGGTTCATGTTAAGAAATTATTAACAATGGGTAGCATTTTATTAGGTTATAAACCTTAATAAGAAAATGGTGGTTCCTTCTTAAAATTTTAATTACAAATTATTAGGGTGAAACGGTGCTTTATCGAAACCCAGACTACGATTCCGAGACTGGGTCTCTAAATGCAAATTCCTTAATTAAAAATTAATAGTGATGTGGAGCGCTTTTTTGCCAGCGCATGCGTTTTTGTGACGACTGGTTCATTCTTATTAACAATTAAGGTGCCTCTAAAGCGCACAGCGCGTGCAAAGTGAACGGCTAATTGATTTTGATTATTAAATTATGTTTTTCGAGAGAATGCACGTGAAAAAGGTGGGTGAATAAATAGTTCATTTTAGTAATTAATTGTGATTAAGAGGGTAATGAAAATAAATAAAGCTCAAAAAATAAATACCTGGTAGGGGTGTGTATGCGATGGACTGAAGGCGCATGGAGGAGTCCCCCAAAAGCAATGAATCTAGTCAAACAAAATCAAAGACCACTAATCGAACAAAAAATAAAACACCTTAGTGTTTGTGTTGATTTTTATTTTATTTTATTTTTTATTCTTTTTAATTGGATATGCTATTTGTTTTGTATTTTAGGTGTGGTTGTTTGGTGTATATATTATTACATTTGGTTAATTTGTGCTATGGTGTGTGTTTTTTTTTTAATAACAATAATTAAATCAAGATATAGAACATATGAATATATGATGAAGTGTAAGAAGGAATTTCCAACCATGTAGCAAGGATCCACAATGGATGGTAAGTCATCCATAATTTTCAGATGAGTTGTAGGATTTAAAAGGAATGTTGATGAAGGGTAGTATTCAAAATTAGGGTTTTGTGGCTTCAAAAAATATATTTTTTTCCTTTTATGGAAATATTTTTAAGTGAAAATTTAGGAGAAAAAGGATAAGGGTGGATGGAATTTTTTGGAATTTTTTTGAATTTATTTCTAGATTTTTACTAATTTTTAATGAATTTTAGCCATTTTTCATGTAATTTTGAATGAATATTCAAAATTAAATTTTTTTTGTAATTTATTTGTTTGAATTTCCACCTTACAAATATTCTTAGCTAACTGAATAGCACTCATTGAATCCGAATGCAGTGTAGGGATAGCATCAATACCAAGGTCCGCAACCAAACGACCCAACCAAATGGCCTCCTTGCAAGCCTCAAAGGCTATAATATACTCGGCCTCTGTAGTAGAAAGGGCCGTGCATTTCTACACCCTGGACATCCAAGAAACAGCACCTCCAGCATATGTGAATACATAGCCAGAAGTGGACTTCCTACTATCTACATGTCCTGCATAATCAGAGTCAATGTACCCCACGACTCTTGTATCCTAGCTGCCATAGCATATGCACATATCTACAGTGCCCTTCAGCTACCTCATGATACCCTTCACGGCATCCCAATGCTTCTTGCCAGGTGTAGCCATATAGCGTGCCACAACACCAACTGCAAAGGCAATATCTGGACGAGTGGCTATCATGGCATACATAGGACTGCCCACTGCGGATGCATAGGGAATCTTGGCCATCTCGGCCCTTTGCTCATCTGTCTGCGGACAATCAGCATGTGATACCTTCACATAAGAAGGCAATGGACAGCCAATAGGCTTTACGTCCTCATGTGGAAGCGCTCAAGGACTTTATGAATGTACTCCCTCTGTGATAAGTAGAGGAGTCCCTGATGCCTGTCGCATCTAATGCGCATACCAAGTATGTGAGCGGCCTATCCCAGATCTTTCATCTCAAAGCTCTTCTTGAGCTAAGCCTTAAAAGTATCTAGCTCATCATGAGCTTTCCTTGCTATCAGCATATCATCCACATAGAGGACCAAAATCAATAAAGAACCATCACAGGCTTTCTTCGTGTAAAGACACAGATCCATAGCACTCCTGTTGTAGCCCTATGACTGCATAAAGGCATCAAACTTATGATACCACTCCCTAGGTGCATGTTTCAAGCCATAAAGACTTTTCTTCAATTGGCACACTAGGTGCTCCCTGCCAGGTTCTGCAAAGCCCTTAGGCTGCTCCATATAAATCTCATCATGCAAGTCCCCATGTAAGAAAGTTGTCTTGACATCCATCTGGTATAAATCCAAGTCAAGCTGAGCAACCAAAGCCAAGACTAAGCGCAGGGTGGTCATCTTAACCAGAGGAGAAAAGACCTCATCAAAGTCCACACCATGCTCCTGCTTAAAACCCTTTGCTACCAATCTAGCCTTGTATGCCGGCTTGGGGTGTCCAGGGGTACTTTTCAGCTTGTACACCCACTTGCATGGCAAAGCCTTCTTGCATGTAGGCAAGGAAACCAAATCCCAAGTGTCATTCTTATGCAAGGAGTCTATCTCAAACTGCATAGCCCTCTCCCAGGAGTGACTGTCACCCCTATGCATAGCCTCATCATAAGTGTGAAAGGCTCTCCTGCATCTGTAACCAAGGCATAATGCATCAAGGGCTGAAATCTATCAGGTGGACGTATGTCTCTAGTAAACCGTCTTACAGCAGGCTCTACTGCCTGCCCCAGCTGCCTGTACAACACCCTAACTATGAGCATCTGCTGCAACTGTAGGCTGTCCAACTGGCTGTGCGGGAGCTCTCGACTCCTCCTGAAATATGACCCTACGGATCTCAACAACTCTCTCAGGCTGCTTATGCATCTTATCTTCATGGAAGACTACATCATGACTCCAGATGACTTTCCATGCCTGCGGATCCCAGAGACGGTAACCCATCTCGCCTGCATCCCCATAACCAAGGAAAATGTATTTGATACTCTTAGGATCCAGCTTACTTCTCTTATCCCTGGGCACATGGCAAAATGCCTCACATCCAAAGACATGGAGATATGCATAAGAGGGAGGTTTTCTAGTCCATACCTCCTCTACAACCTGGCAATCCAAACCACTCGAGGGTGATCTATTTATGGCATGCACAACTATACTAATTGCCTCAGCCCAAAAGCTTTGTGGTAGGCCTACGTGGCTAAGCATACTACGGACACGCTCCTGGATGGTTCTATTTATTCGCTCAGCCAAACCATTCTGGGGGGGTGTAGGGGGTGGTCAACTGACGCTTAATACCCCTCTCATCACATAACTGCTCAAAAGCACGTGAGACATACTCACCCCCATTATCTGTCTGTAGGCATTTTAGCCTATACCCAAACTGGTTCTCAACCAATGAAAGCCATCTCTGAAACACAACCAAGACATCGGATTTCAGCTTAATGGGATAAGCCCAAAAGTTTTTGTGAAAAATCATCTATGAATGTAACAAAATACTTTGCACCACCCATAGACTGACAAGGCATGGGCCCACAGACATTCGAATGTACCAATGCCAAGGGCTCACTCATGCGTGGCCTACCAGACTTCTTATGCGTAGACCTAGTCTGCCTGCCATAAAGACAATGCTCACATGAATCAAAATGTGCATGATCAAGGGGCGGTAAGTACTGCAAACCAGAAAGCATTTTCATTCCCTTCAAAGACATATGGCCCAAACGGGCATGCCAAAGAGATACATGTGGGATAGAACCCACAGACAAAACATGATCAAGGGAAGAAGCTGATACAATCAAGGGATAGAGGCTACCAGCCTTGGCACCTCTCGCAATCACAAGTCTGCCGCGAGTGATCTTCCATGCAGAGTCTCCAAAACATAAATGATATCCTACATCATCAAGCTATCCAGTTGACATGAAACTGCGTGTCAAAGCAGGGACATGACGTACATCCTGTATAACAAAACTGCTGCCAGAAGGAAACTGCAGCCTAACATCACCAATGCCGATAATATCAAGAGAGCTGTCAATCATCACCCAAGCGCACAGAACCTGAAATAGTACGGTATGAATAAAACCACTCTCAACAAGGTGTCACATGAAAAGACGCACCTGAGTCCAAGAGCCAACACTGTGTATACATAGAGTGTATCTCTGTCATCTGTGAAGCACTAGAAGAAGCTACTAGGATATAATCATCATCATCAACATTCTCAGGCTGCATAACATTGATCTCTTCAATTTTAACACTGGACTTTGCAGGCACTATGCTGCGATCAGAAGACTTATCCTGCACTTTGTCTTTCCCCTTATCTTTGCGCCTTTCATTGTGCAATTCATGGCATTGTGGCCTAATATGGCCCTTTTTCCCGCAATGGTGACAAGTAACATCTGCATTCCTGCCACGGGATTTGCTACGTGATTTCCCACGAGACTTGGACCGAGATTCTTTAGAATCCCATCCACGGCCACTGCCACTAACATGCTTTCCATATCCATCATTCCTGCCTCTAATTGTCATAGCATGCAACACACGAGAGGCATCCAAATTCTTATAGTTAACCTCTTCCTGCAGAAGAGCACTCTCAACATCAGATAATTTCAAGGTAGCAGTAGAGGCACATAATGCAGTGCGGAATACATCCCATGACTCATTAAGAGTACCAAGCAAGAAAAGAGGAGTGACATCCTCTGCAAAAGTGATGTCCTGCGAAATCAAGTTCTTGAGTATAGCATGGAACTGGCTCAAGTGAGCAGACATAGTCGCATTCTCCTTCATGCGCAGATCCATAAGCTACTTCAGCCAATACATTTGACTCACTGGACTTTTCTTGTCATAAAGATTATTGATTTTATCCCACAACTGCCATGTACTCTGTTCTTCCTCAAATACATTGTAGTGAACCCGTTCTGTGAGAGATAATACAATAGTGGACTTACATAACTCATCAAACTCAAGCCATTCCTCATCTGGCATAGTTGCAGGCGGATGCCCGCTCAACCTCAAAGGTTTGATCTGCGATTTCTGTACCAACACCTGCCAAATTTGGCTCTTCCAATAAGAGTAATTCGTACCATCAAGCTTAGTGATGTTGAAAATAGCATGATCAGTGGACAAACTCGCCATAATGCAGGCTGGAAGACTGTAGACAATTCAAAACTTCTTGCTGTTTACTGCAGAAAATGACCAAAAAATCACCAAAATCGAGGGAAAATGGCGAGAAAAGTGGAACCAAAGCTGTTGCCCACCAAGTACTAGTGAAAGTACATCATTTCAAAATGTTTCAGCATGAAAAATCCATGTCAGTCCATACATATATGCTTGATGTAATAAATTACGAATTTCAGTAAAAGAGAGCTAACAACCAAAATCGAATCCCAAGGCAATCACAAACTGCCAAGACCAAAGGCGGCATCATGCGGACATAGCATAAGCATATGACGGTCGATAAGCATGAATCCAACACCCAAGTATGTCATACAAACATCTGCCACCCAGTGAGCAGGCACACCCCCCAGTCAACGAGGCAAAGTGTTCCTGCCACTACCAAAACTTGACACAAGTACGTATCAGCTCACAAAGATACGGATCCAAATCTGAGACTCGACTCATAAGCATATAGTGAACCAAGACATAAAATGTATCATCCCAAATGGTAAGAAATCCCAAAGTCTCCAATGTCTGTAACTGCTCAATAGCATGTAACTGCTCAATGCATAAAAGCACCACCTGCTCAATGTCTGATAAGCATTCAAGAATGCTCCCACTGGCACAAAAGGCCATATGTACAAGCTCAAGAGCTCAAGCCAAGGCAAGACACAATGCCAATGACATAAGTCCAAGACAATACATCAATAGTACAACCCAAACATGTAGGCGGTAGAGCATCCGTATGTAGGATGCATAAGCATGTAAGACATCAAATACATCCCAAGATACAACTCTGGCAAGCTAATAAATAGCTCAAGTAAGCTCCGGGAATCCAAGGTCAAGCCAAGACCGAGCTCCAGTAGCAATAGGCTCCAAACAATGTAACTAGCATGTAGTAATGGCATAGGCTAAGCATGTCAAGACCGGTCAGACATAAGCAACATACATGCCATAAGTACATCCAAGACGGAGCATCCAAGTGCTTTGCAAAGTGAGCTCAAGCTCAACCAATGATCCCAAATCAAAACCAAGCTCTATGTTGAGCCCCAAGTGTCAATACATTACCATATATGCCTGAAACATAGCCCGAAAAACATAGGCATAAGCATACATGAGTAAAATGACTTCAGCCCAACTATGTACACTAGTGATTTATGCTCAAAACTGAGAACTTCAGCACCAAAATCAGCTCCAAATGGTTGCCAAACAATAGGCATACATTCCCCTAACATCCGTGCATCAAACGGGACCAACCGGGCATCAAATGACAATGCCAAACAAGCTATAGCATCAAATGTCAATGTAACACTATCATAAACTATCTGTGGACTGTTATGACAGTCCCAAAACAGTGTTAAATCAGTCCAAATGCTATGCCAACACATCAACTATCAAAACCAAGCATCAAAGCATGTTCATATGCTCGAAATGGAGCCTTTTCAAGTACCAATGGAGGGGGAGAGCTGCTGTTGTGACTGTCAATGCTGAAGACACATATGGGAGGGCTGTGTGATTCCGGCAACTATAAATGTTGGTCCTGGGGCTGCAAAAAATGGTTGCCAAGCTTCGGAGGGCTCCGATTAAAGCCAAGGAAGGCCTCAAACAAGCTCCAGCACAAGGGAAGAGTAGCCCACATATAAAATGAGAGTTGGGAGTGTAATGGTTGCCCTGTTTCAAGAGGGCTAAAAACTGAAGTAAACCTTGTAAAGAGTGAAGCAATACCTTTGTGTGAATGCCTTGACGATGCCCAAAGGGCTCGAGAAGGTGCTCGGGAAGCCAAGGAGTGACGGGAGCTTGAAGGAGTCGGATATGGCTGCCGGGAAGGAGACCCAATGCGAGTGGGGAGTCGATAGGAAGCTGAAAATGCCACGAACCAAGCTCAAGAGTCAGGAAGCCGAGCTCTGATACCAATTGAAAGGTGAGAAGGATCGAAGCTTGCACTCGAGAGCTATGGCGAGAGAGCAAGAGTAAGAAAGAGAGAGACAAGAAATGGGAACTCCAACAGTCACAATGTGTGACCGGGCCTTCCTTTATTCAAACTGTCACTAAAAGAATAAAGAATAAAGTGCGGGCGCTTGCCACCTACAATGTGCAGTGGTGGTGATTGCTAGTGTATTAATACACGGGCGGCTAGGAAGAGGCGCCTCTACCCCCAACAACTCCTTAACATCTCGTTATCGGGTTATGGGTCAGGCTTGCACTTTATCACCACTTGCATAACATCTCTTTTTTGGTGCCCCCACTGAGGAGTGCCAAAAAAAATGAGTTTGTCTTGGTTGTTTTACTTGTATGTAACCTAGTTCTAATTTTTGTGATTGTTGAAAATGGCTAATGATTTTCTTAAGTTCCATGGTAATCGTACACAGAAGATCTCGAAAGATTTTTAGAAAAAATAGAGTTGTGTTGCTTGATAGGGAGAGTGACCAATCTTGAGGCTAAACTCTAGATTCTTAGGTATCAATTGCAGGGAGAAGCACGAAATTGGTTGCTTGACTTTGAGAGAAGCTTAAAATTTAGGAGACAAAATTTGGACTATGAGACCATTAAAAATGATTTTCTATCTAGGTTTAAAAAAAGAGACAGTCAATGTGAGATTTGGACAAAAGTAGAAACTTGTGTTCAAAAAGATAATCAGTGTGTTGAGGATTTTGTTAGAGATTTTGAAAGATTGTGGAATCGATGAAGTTTGACATTGTCAAAAGGTGAGATAGCCCTAGTTATGTTGAAGATAATGTATTTTGTAAATGGGTTGAAATCAGAAGATTGGAGAGTGAAAATAGAGATTCAGAACCCTAAGACCTTTGAGGAAGCAGTGAGGATAGCTAAATATCAAGAGAGGAAGACCAAAAGAAAAATAGAGTTAGGGTTTGATGAACCAAGGGAAAGGATGAGTTCAAGGTGAGTTGAGAGAAGTTTTTGAGGAGAAGAGAGTTAGTTATGCTGATCTTGAGAGAGGTATACTCTATTCTCTATTTAGAAGGGATGAGTTGACTTGTGATAAATCAATTGAAGTCCCTAGGGTGGTTGAGGAGAAAAATACTTGTTTGACGGATTGGAGTCAAGAATCTAGGAGTTTGAATTCATACCCATTGACCCACAGATACTTCTAGTCCAGTGATTAGTGATTTAACTAAAGAGGAGGGATCGAATGATGATACTTTGAAGCTTGAGGTCTATAGACATGAGCTAGAGATGGATCTAAGTTGTCAGGAAGAAAATGAGAGACCTGATTTTTTTTTAAGGACCAAGAGTTTTCATGTTCTTTGAGAGAGGATGAGAGTCAATAGATTTTTTATATTTTTAATGAGTAAATGAATGATGAAAGTTCTTAAAGTCTTGGGAGTACTGAAGAGAGTAGTGACAACGTTGAGAATGAGTGTATTTTTCTTGGTGAACCTAACTATTTCAGAGAAGAAGAGAGAATAGAGGATGAATTTCTGAGCTTGTTAGAAGATCAAGAAGGGGAGGGCTTAAAAACTATAAGTTTTCAAGATGAAGTTGAGGGTTCGAATTTGTTGCCTGATGAATTTGTTGAGATTTGTTGTGAGTTTGATTGTGAGTTTGTTGATCAAGAAAGTATTGAGGTTTTGGGTTCTGACTCTTGTTGTGACTTTGGTGTTGGTATTATTGACTCAGTTGAGTCTTGTGAGTTGGTTGGTGATGGTTTGGGTAACCCTAGAGAGGCTTTTGTTTGTGTTGTTGATGATGTTGTTTTGAGTAGACCTGACCTCATGCTTCTTGATAGTTGTATGGATAATTGTTTGGTTGATTTTGGGAACAATGTCAAAGAGAAAACTTCATCTGGTAGTCTTCTGGTTTCTTTGAGTTCTCCTGAAGTTTGTGATGATGTTTGTGAAGATTCTGATTGGGGTTTTGAGGACCCTGAGAGTGACATCGATGAGGCTGTGAGAGACAATTTGAGTAAGGCTTTGAAAAGAATTGAAATTTTGAGGGAAGAGAGGTTTAAAACGAAGGAAATAGAGTTGGAAGGGGTTTGTGAGGAGGTAGCTGGGGAATTGGTAGTTCAAGAGTCTTTGGTTGAGGTTATTGACCCGAAGTTGTTGCATTGTGAAAATGTTGTTTGTAATGATGATGTTTCTCGTGAGGTTGCTTGTAAGGATACTATGAAAGGTGTTTGCCACCCTTTGCATGTGAAAGACTCGATGGAGTCTTGTATTGTTGATGAGTTGAGTGATGTGGGTGGGTGTCCTAGAGTAACCTCATATGTGGATGTTTTTGGTTCTTGTGGTGTTGTGAGTCCAGAGTTGACTCCTTTTGATGTGGTGTTTGATTTGGAGATTGAGTTGGCAGATCCTTGCATAGTATCTTTAGGAGAAGTTGTAGATAAATCAGTGGACGAATTTGAGTTTGGCAACAAAGAAAGGGACAAAACGTTATTTAGAGACTCTATAAGTAACATGTTTTCTCCTAGGGAGGGTGGGTAGGATATGAAAATTTTGGATTATAGTTCAGATTTGAAGAATTTGGAGGATGATGTATTTTCCTTAGATGGTGAGGATTGTTTCAAGGATTTTGAGGAGAATTTCATGCATGAGTTTTGTCTACCTGTGAAGGAGTTGTTTGAGAGAAATGTGCAATTTGAGTTTGTAGAGAAGATTGTGGATAGATCATTAGATTCGATCTTTGATTTGGCTCATAAATGTTGCATTGTTTTATGAGAAACTGCTACACATGAATGTTTGCAGACTAGGGGGAGGGCTAAATATGTCAAGCGTTTTTGCAAAAAATAAAAAACCCTAGAGGTTTGATTTATGTTAGCTTAGTTGTTTGTGTGACTGATTGCTTTGTTGTTTTGTAGTTGGACTTTTTGTGTTTGTCTAGTTTAGGATTTGTTTTTTTCATTTTGTTTGGTTTTTTTTGTGTCAAACTTGATAGCCTTGATCGAGCTTGGTATTTTTTTGGACAAGTTGAAGCTTGAGTTTGCTAGTAGCTGTCAAACATTGTGGAATAAGGTTTGTTGTCTTATTGAGACTCTTGCACATCACAGGGATTATGGGTTCACAAGCACGTTACGTTGCCTTATTGATGCACTACACTCGGGGGTCATCTCCTAAATTGTTCAAGTACTTCCATGCCATGGGTTGGAATTATGCACGTTTTGCACCATCATTGAGGACTAGCACAGCATGAGGCCCGCTGCAGCTATATGTAGTAAATATTAGTCGCATGTGCACTTGAGAGAGCACCTATCATTGTGCATGCACATTTCTTGTATGCACGATATTTGGGATGTTCATCACAAAGTTGGGAACCTTTTAATGAGTGGGTAAAGTGGTTGGATGAGTAAGAGAGTCGTGAAGGACGCCGCTAATTATGAGATGGGTTCTTATTTGGTCAACATCTTGAGGACCATCATTTTCTTGAGTGATTGTGAGATTTTGGATGGGTGGAGCGGAGTATAGCATATTTTCTTGCTGAGAGTTGAGAGGTGAGGCTAAGGATTAAAATAATCAAGGAACTTTTGTTTGCATTTTGCATGATTCATGATCGCATGTAGATAGGCTAGGCATAATTTCTTCAATGCATACATTATTTTTGTGTGTAACATTGATTGATTGGTTGCATACCATGATCCAATATTGCATTATTTTTCCAAATCATTAATGATTGGGCACGGATTTCATTTCAAAAAACCATATTTCTGCTAGGGCACATTGCATAAAAAACAGGTTCATATCCAGAGAATGTTTATTTTGAAGACTCAAAGATCAAAGGAAAAGATCGTAAGTTTTACATTGTCAACGAGTATTTCTTGAAGAAAAAGAGGACTTGTGTGCTAAAAAGTGTTTGCAATTACAAGAATAATAGGCCAAGGAAGGGAATAAGTCATCCAAGATAAAAGATGGAGAAAAATTATGCGATTTATAAAAATTGCCATTTTTACCCATTTTTCATGGATTTTTGCAATTATGTCCACATCGGCTTATCAAACAGATGCATTCAGATCGTTTTGAGTACCCGGCCGACTATATTCGAGTTTATATGACAAAGTTATGATCCAAACAAGTTGCAAACATGCATAGGGCATAAAAAATGAATATAGTGAAAATCGGTAAAAAAGCAAAGGCCAAAAGCATAAAAGCCTTAAACCTTTTTAGAAAGCCAAAAGCTAAAAGAAAAAATCCTAATGTATGTGAGAAAACTTGTGATAAGGATGAGGAAGAGAAGAGAAAAGGGCCTTCCCCCTCAATTCCAATTATATATTGTGAGAGAGGTGAGAGGAGAGTCGTATGCAAGAGAGCAAACTCTTGACGTGCTAACTTGTGAAGTCAGAGAACTTGGAACTTGAAACACTGAGTGTCGGCCAAAGGTTGTCAACGTATGAGAATATGTTTCACTTGGTTTTGTGTTCGAATTTTTAGTGTTTTTTTTAAATTTGGGTTTGTATGATGCTCTACCCAAAATTAAGTTTCTTTGTCGTTTTTGAGCTACAAGAGGCATTGTATGTTGTTTTGTTTTCGTGTGTGGTCTGTGGTATTTTGTCGAATATTTAAATTTTTTGTGTTGTATTGTGCATCCGACAAAGTCAATTTCTCCAACCGGCACTTCTTAACATGTCCGTATTGAGTTGTGAGTGATGCTTGCTCTTGATCACCACTTGCATAACAATGTATTAGACAATTGGAAAGAAAGTCAAAAGACAAAGAGGCAATAGTTGCAAAGTTAAGGGTAGCAAGGATACAGAACAAGAAATGATTTGACAAAAGACAGATTGATTCCAAGAGCCATACAAGATGGGAACTGGGTACTGGTTTATGATAGCAGTTTAGACAACCAGCATAGTGACATGTGTAGAGTCTCCAAAAGATGGTTCAGACCCTATGTGGTAAGACAAGTGTTTGATAATGCTACTTATGCATTAAATAAGTTAGATGGGACATCCATAAAAATTTTGATAGGAAGAAAAAGAATCAAATTATTCAAGAGATGGGAATCTACTACCTATGAGTTGCCAGAATTGGAAGAAAATAGTGGCCATGATACAAGGACTAGCCAAGAAGATATGGAAGATGAAGAAGCAAAGGATATGGTTGCACAAGATGAGGAGGGCTCAGAATCTGGTGATAACTAGGAACGCCTATTGAGGGAAGCAAGTGGATGAAACACTTGACGGGTCTATCCTATGGTAGGGTGGTCCCAGAGAACTGGGGGGCTTCTCACAAGGTTTTACCGTCATTCGACCTTTAGGTATTGATAGGTTAGAACTTGATTCATGTCATTTTAGGGGACCAGAATTGAACTATGCCCTATGGGCAAAGAGGTTGAGCAGCGCATCCCTCTCATTTCCCATTCTCTTTGAACCAATTGCAGCATGGATCTGCTTCAGCTTGGGTATCTCTACGTAAAGTAGGATGTCCACGACCCGACACTAGAATGCTGCCAAGAGATCTTAACCACTAGGAACCCACATTTCAGGTTGGATCCTAGTGGGTTCGACCGCGAACGTTCCGTTGTGAGGCAGACTTAAGAAACCCTAGGCGATAAACCCCGTGACATTCCACGGGAGTGCCAGGTGGCGTTGCTTAGGCTCGTCTCTCGATGGATTGCTAAAAACATGCTTGGACAGCCAATCGGCGAGCACATTACAATTGATGTCAAGTACATTCTTTTATAGAGCAAGATGTACCACTTTTTTCCACTATGCCTATGGAATTGAGTATCTTCCTAGATTCGCTTGCATGTTGCTTGCCTAGTTGTTTGAGACAAAGAGGCATACATGGATGTGATTGAACAAATCTCAACATAGGATTAAACTCTATTAGATTCCTGATCGGTTACCCATATAATGAAATTCACCAAGTCATGCACACACACCATCCCCTTAGATTACTTCCTCATGCTAATGTCCCATCCCATGTGTGTGGATACTTATATATTTGTTAATCGTGTTATATAGTTGAATTGAAGAGATTTGGCTAGTAAGGTGGAGTTAGTGTGTGTACTCTTATTGGACTACTACAATAGTTTGCAACAAAAGGTTAGTTTAAGTAATTGAATTTATCAATAAATTGGTGCAACAACTTGCACAAGTTTGCTTGAAAACCTGATCAAAAGTGACTTGGCCTTTGGCTAGATAGCAAGAGGGTCCATAAGGACTACATTAGATACATCTTAGCCTAAGGCAAAAGCTCTAAAATTTAAGTCAATTTGACGTGGAAAATTAAGGACTTCTTAATAGCTAATAGATTCCCTACTAACCATGTTTTCTACCTCTTACTTGATTGGGAAAGGTATCACCTAAGGATGGATGCATAAATACCCTAAGAGCATGTTGTCTAAGAACTGTTCCAAGTCTAGCCACAATTGAGCCACCCAAAGGACCAAGAGAGCCTACCTACATTGGATAGAGCACCACTCTCAAGCTGCATTAAGGGGCCTTTGTAGCAAAAAATCAATACTAGCAAATGCATAAGGGCTCAACTTCTTCTAAATAGACCACTTCCACCATGAGCCATTCATACCTTTGGCAACACGACCTCCCTAAGTTGAACCATTATCTTGACTTCAAGAGTGCATGACAGTTTTGCAAGTTGTACCATAAGTAAAAACCTGCACTATTTCAACCATGGGGAGGAGGTGGCTTGCTAGCATTTCTATGAAGTTGAGGCATTTGAACCACCCTTAGATCTCACCTCAAGGGTCATTGGAGAACCTCACACTGCACAATTGAGCCATTAAGCTACTAAGGAACATAGAATGGCAAATGTGTTTCACAAGGCACCATGTGTCTAATAACCCATCGTAGTTGGCTTGGGTTGAATATCTAAAAGAAAAGTTCACACATTTAGATACGTTAATGAAGACAAGGGACATTACAACTGGGAAGCAGCAACCAAGGATTCAAGGGGTGGTGGAAAACTAGAGGAGCTCACTAATAACAGCATCATTAGGGATGTCATGAGCATTGTATGGATGAAAAAAATGATTGAATTGACATTTCCAAGACTAGGATAAGACTATAGACTAGAAAGCATCTTGCCTTGAGTCAACTTCTAGCTAGGTTTAGAGTTACTACTAAGGCAAAGACTAGTGACCCACAAGGTCACCAACCAAGGAAAGTGCTTGAGAGTTGTAACTACAAGAACTATACTTGCATGTCCTCTTAATAGTGGAAATCCTCCATTTGTAGCAATAGTTCTAGGGACTCCACATCAATGACCTTGCAAAAAGACATAGTAAATGTTTTCACGTGACACTTAGAATGTTGGACGGCTCCTAGTACTAACAATATACAATATCTCTGGGGAGAGCCCAAGGACATGGGAAGACTAATCGGCCACACCTATCTTCTATGGAACAAATACTTGGAAATTCTTATTGACCACCAAGATACAAATTGTAATAAGGACGCAAGATTTTCTATGTCTCTTTATCTTGCAAGCATTCCAAGGATAGTTCATTGTGCATTCATCTCTATTATTCCTCGAGGCACCCTATGTAGCCTCTTTGAGTGTCACATTGTAATGAAGGACAATAGAGGATGAAGAAGTCCAAGCCTTGTAAACAACCTAAAAATAATTGGTACTAGTAAGTCTTGGAGGAGAACTATAAATATGGGAGAGACTACTATTGTAGATACTTTTTGTCATTATGATCAATCAAACTTTGTGGAGTTAGTCTCATTTTTTGCTTTCTTTTCTATTTTCTTAGTTTAACATAGTTAGGCTATGGCCTCTTTCCATTTTCCAATAGTTAGATTACTTCATGTTTTATTCTCTGGCTAGATTTAGGCTAGATTAGGTTTCTTTTATTTCATTGGTATCAGGGATGTAGTTTAGATCCAACCAATAGGTCATTTTCAAGTTTTAGATATGGTGTATGCAGTTAGGATAGGTAACTAGAGTTACAATCTTGGTTGCCATGTCTCATTTGGCTAGGGCAAACTTCTACAATTAAGAGTGGTTAGAGATGGAGCAATTGAAAGCATTTATTGGCAAGAATGGTAGTGGCTTCCCTAATTTGGTAGGTCATCCTCAAAACTAGAGTCATCTTGAAGACCTTTCTGACAAAATAAGGGCTACATGAAAATGGAGACAACTAAAGACATTTCTAGTTTTTGAAACAGGGTCTTCTTTCCTCTTTTCACGCTTTTTTTCAAAGCTTTCATGGAGTCTTGTCTAGAAAACTCTTCCTCTCTCTTGAATCTTCATCTATTTGCAAAAATTATCAAAGAAGGCAAATGATGACCTCTCAAGCTTGAGGTAGAGCACCATTTTGAAGTGGAGCATTCATCTTTTGAGGCAGGAGATGCCTCTGAAATTTAGACCTATAGACTCTATTATCAAAAAACGTCTACTTCATTACTTCATCTCTACTCACTAGAATCACCAAATGCCATACTACTCAATAAGATTTAAGCTTCTGTGGCTTTTCTTTTGAGCATTTTTTATTTTCAAAAACCCTAATGATATACATGTTCCAAATAAGCAAGGATAGCAAACAACCTACTCGACTACACAATTTTTAGCTATGTTCAAAGAGGACAAAGACCGATTCAGCATAGTTCACCAAGCCTTTATGTCTTCAGTATTTTAGAGTGATAGCATGGATAGCGCAATTGATCTATTGAGGGTAAACCAATGATATATTGAGGAGATGTCTTGCTTTAATTAAGATATTGTGTTTAATTGCAAGGATTGTACAATATGTTGATCATGTGAGGGTATCTTATAGGATAACATCAACTAGTAGTATGCTTTCCTTCAATTAAGGACTTGTGCCTGATGCAAAGATATACTTTCGCCTCTTGAACTAGAGAATGATCCTCAATCTCATCAATTGGCCTTAAATCTTGAGGAACTTTGACACTCAATGCACTCACTCTGCATATCAAAGACATGCATAGGTACCACATCCATTTCACCCTTCTCCTCTCTAGGACATGACCTCAGCTTCATTTGAGGACCCTCCTATGTCAAACAAACTAGTTGCACAATAAAGCAATGTATCAATCAAGTAAAAACTTGATCGAGCAATTGTCAACATTGAAGATGGGAGGGGGCTATGACCAAATGGTTGCTTCTTGACAACATTGACAACAACAACCCATTCCTATTCATTCACTCCATCCCAAATTTTTATCAACCTACCAAGCGCCAAGAAATTTAAGATGTGTTCAAGTCTCAAAATTTTAGACATCATCTATTTCTCCGATTGTACAAGACATACTCTCAACCTGTGATACTCTACAATGAGTCCTCTCCTGCTATATGAAGGGTTTGATGCTTCCTTTTCCAACTGTGCATCCTTCTCTTCTACATCGGGAGCAAGCTTGCCCAAAACCATCTCTCTACAAAAGGCATCTAATGATGGCTATTTCCATCCCATTTTTGAACCGTTGTAAACACTACAATCTTTGCAAAATCAAAACTAGAGGGGTTGTTTCTCACTAATTTGACTTTCAACAACTAACAAGATGAACTAAGCAAGTTTTCCCATTCATTATTATTCTCCTTATGGTATTTATTAGATAGTGTGTACATAGTTTTTTGGTCACATTTTGGATATCAAAAAACTTCTTTTTAGGGGTAAAGTCACGTGTTCCTACACCTCGTGTGTAATCACTACACTTACAATAAGCATATATCTATACATTGTAGGTGGTAGGCACCCATCATTGTCACTTCATTCTTTATTCTTTCAATGACTAATGAATAAGGGAAGACTAATGAATAAGGGAAGGCTAATCACACATTGTGACTATTGGAGTTCCCACATCTTGAGTCTCTCTCTCTTGCTCTCTTGATCTATCCTCCATATTTGCACCTCCCTTGCTTCTGCTTACTTGTGTCCCCCACTCAAGCCTCTCCCCTCAACTGTTATCAAAGTCTTTGATCAAGGAGCTTCCTTAGCTTGTTGGATTTGAAATCTTTAGCTATTGCTTCAAGGCACCCATGGCTTCTTCCATTTGAGGTACCATTTGGGTTGTTTGAGCTTGCTTTAGGACCTTGCTTTAGGACCTTCAAAGAAGAGCTATATAAGCTCTATTGTAGAAAGCATTACCCTCCACCCCACAAATATAGGCAACATGATTAGCTACATGCTACATAACTCCCCATTGGATTTTTAGCAGTCCATTGTTCCCTCCAACCCCTATAACACTTGGCAAAGGGATTGATCGCCAACGTTGGAATTAAGATTTTGGGCACTATTTCAGCTCCCTACCCTCTCTTATCTATTGTACATAATAGTAGACATGCTATACATAGGTCTATGAAGGGTTTTTCTTTAGAGCTTAAAGCTTGTTTATGCTTCTATTCATGCCTATTGGTGCCTAGATCATTGGTGGATGTTGGGATAATGTCTTGGGTTGCTATTGAACTCACTTGAGCTTGCATTGGCTTGGGTTTGATGGTTATTTCACTCCTATAATATAGTGCGGGCAATAAGCTATTTGCTATGAATGCTATGCCTATTGACATTTAATCATATTTGGGCACTTTATTGGATGTATCGATGTATGACATTGATGCCATGCACCTAGGTATGCTCTTGAAAGCTTTTGAGCTTTGACTTTGAGCTTGGTAACATTTGTTTGACAATGGCTACTTGACATAATGCCTCTATAGTTATGAGCTCGAGGATTTACTACATGTATTGCTCTTGAATGTATGTTCCTAATGTATCTTAGCTTCTAAATGCTTTTGTACTTCATGTGTTGAGCTTACACTTACTCTCTTGGCATTCAACTTTGTTCCTATGGGAGCTACATTGTCACTTGCATATTTGCATTGAGCTTTGGATTTATGTAGTTGAGATTGAGATTCTTTCATTGCTAGAGTGGGACACATTGAGTTATGTACATGCTCTCTTGATCCCCCTTGGATGCAGCTACTGTTAAGTGGGCTGATTTGATTCATGCTTTGGACCCACCACCTATTTCTATCAGAGTGATATCAATGATGTACACATACTTCTTAGCTATGTACTGAGCTACATTATCTTTTCCTTGGTTGGTTGTGCATTTGGTAATTCTCTTCTCTTACCCCAGAGACCTACTACATGCATTATGCTTATGCCTATTGGATGTATGGTTTACTAACACGTTGAAGTTGGAATAGATCTTGGTATTGATTGCATGCCCAAACACTATTAGCTACTCTTATATATCTCGTTTGCTACAGGACATACCTAGTAGTGTGACCTTGGATTTTTTAATTGATTGCCCACAATCAATCTTGGATTTCCTATTGCATTTGTTACAACATTGTCATAATTGCAGGTTTATGCAATATTTATGAGAGCAAATACTTTGATTTGACAATCCATTACTAGTAGTTAGTGGATAGCGCTAGACTTCAGTGTTTTCCTCCATCTAGACCTTGTCTTAGGTATGATTTTGGACTAATTTGTAGTCATTTATATTAACTTATCTTCTTGTACCATGCTTTCATTTATTGGCATGATGGCTGGTGAATCTAATGACAATGTTATTTTTAATGTTGACAAATTGGATGGCACTAATTACAACTATTGGGAGGCACATATATGGCAAGTTTTGGTGCAAAAATTGTAGATTAATCCATTGAGATATGACGATGTAAAGCCCAAATGCTTTGATGTAGAGGATTGAGCTGAATTGGATGAGTTATATAAATCTACAATCATTTTGTCACTCTCTAAGTAGGTATTCTAAAATGTTGTCTCTAAAGGGCAGACTGCATAGCAACTATAGGAGAAGACCCATGATGTTTGTGATAAGCAAAGCTCTACCTCTCATATGTATTGGTTGAAGGAACTCATGGACCTTCATATGAAGGAGGGGGCTTCCATGTCCGCTCACTTAAATGAGTTTCATTCTATTTTTAGCCACTTATCTTCCTAGAGGATTGACTTTAAGGAGAATCTTCTATCACTATTCTTACTAATTATATTGCATAAATCATGGGACACATTCTATATTGCTTTGTGTACAAATATGCATGATGATGGGCTGAAATTGGAGAATGTAGAGGGTGCATTATTAAATGAAGAAGTTAACAAAAAGAATGTCGATGCTTCATGTAGCTCTCATACATTGACAATCAAAGGCAATAAGGATGTTAAGAGTAGTAATGATTGTCACACAAGAGACTCTCAAAAGTCTCAATCTCAATTGCATGGACAATCTTGCAATAAGTCCCATGGCTATAAGTCTACATTGACTTGGCATTATTGTGGGAAGCTAGGGCATAGTACCATAAAATGTGTCATGGCAACCGTAAGGAAGAGAAAAAGGTTAGAGTGTAGAAAAAGATCACGATTATAGCATTATCCCCAGTAAGTCCCAATGTCAAGATTGAAGATATTAATGTAGTACAAACTAATTTGGATGGTGATTACATATTTTGGCTTCCTCTCTTTATGTTTCACAAATTACTCATGCATTGTCTACTTATGCTTAGTATTGGTTGATTAATTCAAGGGCCTCATTTTATGCTACCCCTCATCATGAGTGGTTCCACTCCTATCACAGCATGAGAGGATTTATCAAATTGGGTAATGACTTGGCATTAAATATTGTTAGTATTGGAGATGTACGACTGTAGTTTGTGCTTCAAGCGACACCTTTACTTTGCATGATGCACGCCATGTTCTGGCATTGGCCAAAAATGCCTACTCTTTGTTGGACAATTAGATGATGCAAGTTACTTTGTATCTTCTAGTGATTCCTCGTGAAAGATTACTAATGGAAATATTATCCTTGTACCAGGTGCTAAGTTTGGCACTCTTTATATTGATCATGTTTTGATAGTGGTGCAATACCACATTTATCATTGTGGCCTCATCACCTTGGACAATATCATTCAAGGTAATGAAAATGTTTACCGTTGACTATAAATGTTTTTATTCTTGTGATCATTGTCTCTATGGCAACAAGCAGATAGGCAATTTCCATAAAAAGTCTAGTATTACAACACGCATGGGTGAGCCTCTAACTCTTGTTCATTCTCTTGTTTATAGACCTATGCCCTATCATCGTTAGGTGGCACGAAGTATTTTGTTGCTTTCATTGATGATTACTCATATAAGGTGTAGGCATACCCCATAAAGTAAAAATCGAAAGTATTGGGTACATTTTAGTGTTTCCTTGCTCTTGTTAAAAACTAATCTAAGTATAAGCTAAAATGCCTACAATCTAATAATGGGTATAAGTATGTATCTAAAGCCTTTGATCAGTTTTATGATGAGAAGGGAATTAAGCATCAGTAAACTACCCTACACCCCATCCCAAAATAGTATGGCTAAGTGCATGAACAAGACGATTTAGGTGAGAGCCTATATTATGCTTAGCCAAGTAGGTTTACTATAGCATTTTTTGGCTAAGGTAGTTACTATTACCATACAATTGATTGCTTGATCTCCATACACTACTATTGACTATCAAGTTGCAAAGAATGTATGGTTTGGAAAACTTCTATCATATGCTTATTTGCATGTCTTTGGTTATGAGACTTTGCACCATTTTCCCAAGGACAAAGCTTAATAAGTTGGATCCTAAGTCACTGAAATGCATCTTTCTTGGTTATGGGGATGTAGGTGAGATGGGCTATCACCTGTGGGATCCACAAGCTTGGAAGATCATCCATAGCCATGATATTGTTCTCCGTGCATAAGCAATCTAAATAGTTAATTGAGATATGCAGGGTGATATTTCAAGAGGAGCCTCTTGCTCTTATACAACTAGCTAGATAGCCTACAGTAGCTAATACTCTAGTGGCCCATGACCATGATAATAAACATGATGTATAGGTCTCACAACATGTTTAAGATGTTCTACCATAGATAGACATCCTCATGAGTGGTTTGAGCCCTCCATGGACTATGTTATGGTGATGCAAAAACCTAACAGCATTGAGAAAAAAATGTAAGGAACATCTAATGTGTAAGTTAAGAAAGAGCCTTTAAGACATTAAGCAGACACCTAGGGAATGATATCACAAGTTTGATGCTTTTATGCAATAACAAGGATATATCCATAGTGATATGGATCCATGTTTATATATGAGAAATACTTGTAATAGTAGCCTTATGATCTTTGTACTCTATATGGATGATATGTTGATTGTTGGACAGCTCATGATGAGATGGTTGCCTTGAAAAGTCAGCTCAAGAAGAACTTTGAGATGAATAATATGGGATATGCCTCATATATTCTTGGGATACACATCATGCATAATCACTCTAATGACTCATTTACTTATCACAAAAATGCATCTAGAAGATCCTTGAGCAGTTTCATATGTAAGATGTTGAGTCTATTATATGTCTTTTACCTTCTCATGTGAAGGTTAGTCAAGCCAATTGATAATGAGTGGAAGATTGAGATGACCAAGACCTCTTATGCATCCATAGTGGTTAGTTTGATATATGCCATGATAGCCACTCGTCCTAATGTAGCATTTGCAATAAGAGGTGTGGCATGCTATATGGCTACACCTAGCAGGTGACATTGGGATGGCATGAAGGGTATCATGAGATATCTTAATAGCATTGTAGATATGTGCATATATTATGTGGCCAAGATACATGAGTCATGGGTACATAGACTCTAATTATATAGGGCATGTAAAGAGTAGAAAGTCTACCTTTACTAGGGGTATTGTTTCTCGAATATCTAGGGTGCAGAAACATTCGGCCCTATCTACTATAGAGGTAGAGTATGTTGCAGCCACTCAAGCTTACAAGGAGGCTCTTTATCAGACCTTGATATTACTAATATGGTCCCTACCTCACATTCATATTCTATGAGTGCTATTCAATTGGCCAAGAACCCAACAGTCTTCCATGCAAAGATAAAGCACATTGAGGTGTGTCACCACTACATCAAAGAGGTTGTTCAGGATAACTTCATTGAGCTTATCAAGATCTCAACTGACCAAAACCCTGTAGATATGCTGGCTAAAAGTATCTTAACAGAATGTTTTGCCTTCCTTAGGAAGATGATGGGCATAGGATGAGATGACATCTTTCCTCATCCTATTGTTTTTTATGTACATTTGTACATTGCCATTTTTTTCTTATTCTCTCATCATCAAAGGCACATTTGCCTTTAAGTGGGAGGTTGTTGGGGGTAAAAATGCCTATATCTATGTCGTCCATATATTCACTACACTTCACTGTACTTACAGTACCCATACACCTATATATTACACATGGAAAATGCCCATCATTTGTCACTTCATTCTTTATTCTTTCAGTGAATGGCTAATGAAATTTGAAAGGCTAATCACACATTGTGACTCTTGGAATTCCCACATCCTAAGCCTCTCTCTCTCTTACTCTCTTGATCTATGCTCCATAGCTTGCACCTCCCCTGCTTTTACTTGCTCGTACTTCCACTCACGCTTCTCCATTCACACCTTAGAAATACTTCCATAGAGTCTTACATTTAGATAATTCTTGATACTATGTGGAGAAAGGACTTCTGAATTCTCATTCGTGCTCATTATAAGTGTCAAAAGAGGATCCCTAAAAAGCATGATATATTAGAGAAGGAGTAAAAAGGATCCTTTTGATGTCACCATATCAATAGGAGAGCCCATATAGACTACAACGAAACCAACTCCAAGTTCAAAAATTATATGTATTTACTCATTATTTGAAAATCCTAGAATCTTCAATAGTGTCTACTTGACTTGATCATAACTTACTAGTTTTGTAGCATTTATGCACTCACTAGAGCTATATAGAGGAAGGTCGATTTCAAGATAAGCATTCTGTGCCTCTTGATATAGTTAGTGCTATAGATTTAACATCAAAAATTTGAGAGCAAATATTAAGGTGCAAAGTTGTTGAGCCTCTACACTATGATCCCCAGGTCCTACTAACATTCTAGTTATAGGCTACTTCACTAGAAGTATTTTACAAGGATCTTCTTATAGTGTTTTGATCTTGCTTTCTTTAAAACTTCTAAAAGTGCCAAAGATGGATCGTGGACTTTTATTGGATTTAAAAAAAGGGGCGGTACTCCATTTTAGTCATCATAGTTAAAGCCACTTGGTTCTCAACAAGATTGTCATGGGTATTATGGATAGTATCACTATGATTATGGGTACAACAATCATTGGTATAAACAACAACATAGATATGATTGTGGTTATGGACATGACTAGCATTATGCTAGTGAACATGGAGAACATCCATATAGAGAATTTCATGGTCAAATGCATGAAGATGGATCATATACCCATGGATAGTCATCATGTAATTTTGAGACCAGCATCAAGCTTACAAATATGCATATAGAAAAAATGAAAATGTACATGGTGCCTATTTTCATAAGTAGGACCATGCATGTAAAGGATCATGAAGTATCATCTATGTAGTCCAAATATCCAACATTTTGGGATGAATTGACTGCTGGGCATGAGGAAAAGAAAAAGTTTATTGAGGACATAACGAGTTAGATATAAGCTCCATTTTTTCTTGAGAAAATGCAGCCACATGTTGATCAACAATATTATGTGAATCTTCAATATCTTAATCATAGTCATTCTCCTGATTCTATTGGGCATATTATGGGTCAACATTATAATATTGATCATTCTTATGATGTTATGGGGGACCATTGTGGGCATTATTATGACCATTCTTATGATGTTAACATAGGCAGCATTCTTATGTATATCCCTATGCACTACATGGTAATTCTTATGACTCCTCTAGATATCCTATGTAAGGGAACTATAGGGTAATTCTTATGATCCCTATGGACAACCCTATGTAAGGGATACTCATGTTATTTTTTGGGGGTGTTACAATCATACTGATAATGGACAGCATGCTAGTTCACCTACTACAAAAGTGAATACTTTGATTTCATGAGTGGTGGAAAACGAAGAAGAACAAGAAGATCGAGATCAAGATGAACAAGATGATGATGATGATGATGAGGAGGAGGAGGAGGAGGAGGAGGAGGAGGAGGAGGAGGAGGAGGAGGAGGAGGAGGAGGAGGAGGAGGAGGAGGAGGAGGAGGAGGAGGAGGAGGAGGAAGAGGAAGAGGAAGAGGAAGAGGAAGAGGAAGAAGAAGAAGAAGAAGAAGAAGAAGAAGAAGAAGAAGAAGAAGAAGAAGAAGAGGACCAAGAAAATGTGGATGGACAAAAGGTTGATCAAGAAGAAGATCAAGCACAACAGTTACATGGTTCTCATGAGACTCAAGAGGATTGTGTTGAAATTAAATGTCTTGAAGACATCTGGTCATCACATGATGGTGCATATGATGATCTACATCAACTTATGCACAACCATAGCATGCAACACCCAAGACAAGGATGATATTTCGGATGGGGATGGTATGTAATGAAGGACAACAGGGGATGAAGAAGTGCAAAGCCTTGTCGCAAGAGAGTTTTGTGGGTACAAAGAATGGTGCCCTTATTCTTTATTATCTTCACTTATATGATTGTACAATGTGTACTTACACAAGGGGTGCCCATCTCTAGTTATTAGCCATTAGCCTTTAGCCCAATAGATTGTTGGACTCCGCAATTGAGTTGGCTTGTGGTATGATTAGTTAATAGCCACGTGATGAAGAACACAAGTTCAATTGTAGTAAATATGGCAATCACTACTCATGATGGATCTAATATGAGTGCCAATCTTTGATAATAATGAGGATGAAAATTTATGACAAGTAAAGTGCCACCAAGATTATCAATAGAACATGAGCGTGTGAACAAAATGTCATTTGCGAGATTATAGTCAACTAAAAGCCATCCCCACTACTTGTGGTGATGATGGACTATTTGTAGTCAAATGCTTGCAATTGGTGCCAATGGCTAATGTGGTTTGGCTGTGAGAAATGATCAGTAGAGAGGGATCTTGAAGGATTTCTTGGCAGCCACCATTGAAGCTTTAGCCAAAAGCTTGGAAGAGAGAGAAGAGGAGCTCCCTGAAAAGTAACTAGAGTTTAACCCCAAACTAAGCCTGGTTAACTCTCATTTAGCCTTTTTACCTCTAGATTGCATGAAATTTTGATGACGACCTGCTACTTTAGCCTCCTACAGCCATATCCGACGTTGAAGATCTCCAGATGTAGTCTCTTACTAACTATAGATGGTTTGGAACCCTCCATTAGTTACTATCTTGTCTAGTACTTGTCTGAAATTGATTTTGATGGAGAAAAATAGGACTAAAAATAGAAGGAAAAATGGATCAAAGACCAATGCTCTGATACCACTTGTCAAGAAGTGGACTGGAGAGAGAGAAAGAGGAAAGAGAGAGAGTGCAGAAGAGAGAGAAAGATTGCAAGAAGAGAGAGAAAGAGAGTGATGAGGAGAGAGAAATACTAGAATTGGAGAGAGAAAGACAGGAAAGAGAAAGAAGCCATAGAAGCTGTGAGTAAGGTGAGAGGAGAAGGACAACAATTGTATTAATGTGTCAAAAGATGAGAAAAATTACATGTCCTCTCCTTTTATACCAATGTCAGTGTGACATGGCATAACATCAATATTATTTACACACTAAGTCCTTATTCTTCCCAGCTTCTTATAGTAGTCTCATGGATACAATAGAAGTGAGATAGACCACTACTTATATATTACAAAAGCTAAAGATGGCAGCTTGATAGTCTAATTTTTTATGTGGATGATATGTTGATGGTTGGGAAAAACAAGTATGAGATATATGACTTGAAGAAAAGGTTAATGGAAACCTTTAAAATGAAGGATTTGAAACATCTAAATCCCATTCTTGGCATGTGTATAATCAGGAATAGAACAAAGAGATTGTTATATCTCTCCCAAAAGGATTGCATCAACAAAGTATTATAGAGTTTCAATATGGAGGGGGAAAGACAATTAGTGCTCCATTGTCTCCATATGTGAAACTTATTGCTGATGATTGTTCCAAATTTAATGAAGAGAGGCTTAAAATGGCCAAGGTTCCATATTCATTATGTGTGAACAATCTCATATATGCTATGATTGCCACTCGCTTGGACATTGCTTTTGCAGTGGAAGTAAAGTACATCTCAAGTTCAGGCAAGAAGCATTGGGAAGCAATGAAAGGAAACTTGAGGTACTTGAGTGGCACAAGAGATATGTGCATGTGCTTTGGGAGATAGTAGTGGTATACTTGGATACACATATGCAAAATGTACAAGGAATGTTGACAATAGAAAATCAACCATGTGATATGTTTTTACCTTGTATGGTGGTGTAATATCATGGATGTGTTTTTTACAAAAGTGTATGGCATTATCTACTACTAAAGCTAAGTATATTGCAGCCCACAAAGATATGCAAAGAAGCTGTATGGTTTACTAGTCTAGTAGGAGACTTGGGCCTCGATAAAGGCATACCATTCTTGCACAATGATAGAAGTATCATCATGTTGGCAAATAATCATGTGTTTCATGTGAAAACCAAGCATGTAGAAGTGAGATATCATTTCATTCATCAAATACTTGAGGACAAGCAAGTTGGGCTTGGAAAAGTTCATGGTTACCTTTCAAACTTTATCACCAAGAGTTTGCCCTTTGAAAAGTTTGCATATTACAAGGAGTTGATGGCCATTGAGTGAGGCTAACTCCCACATATTATACCTCACATGTTCTCTCATTCTTTTGTCCCTCTTAAAGGTACATTAGCCTTTAAGTGGAAGGTTGTTGGGATAAAGGGAAATGGGAACGGATGCCCATCTTACTCACTAATGTAAAAGATGTGGGATCTAGAGCATGGCAAAGGCGGAAGCTATGGAGGATGGAAGATAAAGACACAACTCATGTTGACATGACAATGTAGACAACTGTTACACGAGTGAATTAGGTTTCAAGATTGAGACCTGAACTCATAAACACAATCTTGTGTATGGACAACAATGACACATACACTTGACAGAAGAGACAAGTACTATTGCATTATCATCATGTGAAAGTGATAGTTCAAGTACATCATTATATAGAGTTCTTTGGTAGCACTTAACATCCACTGTGCATATGGGATTTTGTCTCTCTTCCTAGAATGGATTGCATCTTCCTAGCCTAGCTGTCCTATACAAAGGGACTAAAGTAGGTGTGATTGCAAATATCTCAACACCCCTCCTCAATCACAACCAAAAGTACAAAGTGTGTAGAGGCTTTAGTAAAAGCAACGCCTGCAAAGTGTGGGCACAGCATAAACATGGCAAGACACCAAAGGCTGTCACAGAAAAGTCTAAGTGTGGGTACCACAAACATGATGAACATCCAGAGGCTGTAGCATGGGCCTTAGAAAGTGTACAAAGGCTGTAGTACAAGGATAACTGAGGAGTTTTACAAGTTTATGTTTGAGACATTAGGGCCAAGAAACACAAAACTAAAAAGTCTATCTGAATAGAAGGACTGATGAGGTTTGTCCTTCTCCTGGTGGTCTTCTTCTTCTTCCTTTGCTCCATTTTCTTCTTCTTCTTGGATTGCAACTAGATATGCCTTTTGGGACCTCTTTCTTGCATGGCAGAACTTCTCAGTGTGTTCGGTCCTTTGCAGAAGTCACAGAAGAGCTGATCCTTCTTGCCTTTGTACCTGTTGCCAACATATAATGCATACTCATCTCTAGAGGTACTTGGCTCTTGCTTAGTTTTTAGCTTCTTTTCCTCTTCTAACAGTGATGCCTGGATATCAACAAGTTCAGGATTTGGCATGTTGATTAAAGTTGTTGACACATTATTATATTCAGGAGGCAAACTCTTAAGTAGAACACCGATGCAAACATCTTCTTCCATTTTAATGTTGATTCCTACAAGTTGGGTTAGAAGTCCTTCCATGTAATTTAGATGTGTGGCAAGTGATGTGTTGGACTTCATTTCAATCCTGAAAAACTCAATCAGGAGACCATACTTTGATGATTTAGACTGTGCATCGAACAAGGTGTCAAGTCTCTTCCATGTATCCTGTGAGGTCTCACAGTTATACACATGGTGGATATAGCTGTCGTCTAGCTCCAGTTTGATAATGCCTGGGCCTTATCATCATTCTTTTGCCAAGTTACAGCAAGATCCACATCACGAGGCTTCTTTTCTTTTCCAATGGTAATGGCCTAGAGGCCCTTCTTCATCAGGATGAGTTTGATGCGGGTCTGCTAGGTGTGAAACCCGACTCCTTTGAACCGAGCAATTGGAGAGTCTTTGCCCATGTTAGACTTACGAGAATAATAGCAAATCAACTTCATAATTTTGAGATTTATCAATGGAAGAGCAGATTACAATGTGTCAAGAGACACAAGTAATGACAGTGTGAAAACACACTATGCGGAGACTATGTCTGTGTTGATGTTGAGCTTGAATCTTCTTTGTTCGGGGTTGTCGATCCTTCTTCGATCTTTCTAAGTTCTTCCCCTCCTTGATTTGATGCTAGGACAATAGATTAGAGTGGCAGTGTGTTGCTCCAAGTGGCAGGAGAGAGAAAATAATGTGATTTTTGAGCTTGAGTGGAAATTTGGCTATGGTGGATTTTAGGGTTTCATGACAGAGGCCTGGTTTTTTGCTAATTGCAAGAGCTGTGGTTGATCATTTTCAAAACTTTTTTAATGAAAATGTAGCTCTTTTCAAGGCCTATCAAAGCCCTATGATCCTCATCCAGATCGTGGCCTGTAGCGATGGCAACATCAACTCGATCGTCAGCAGGTGCAGTTCAGCCAGGTCCTTGCAATTTCGTGAATGTTAGAGCATAGGGTGATCAATGTCATGCTGTGTTGTGCCGCGATGAGGCCCCCTGATGTAAGGAATGATTCCTTAGAAGGAAGCAAGAGGAGATATGCTCTGTATTGGGAGATCCAGGGACTCCAATCAAGGTATGTCCTGCAGGTCACAGATTTAGGCTATGGCAGGGTGACTGACAATTTGAGCAATGCTAAGCTATGGAGTGGCCAATCTCAAGCTCTTAAGTGATACAGAGAAGCCTTAGGAGTCAAGGAACAAATGTACAGAAGAGAGCAGGTTCAAATATGACCTGTGGAGAGAGATCCAGGAGCTTCAAGTTGATAGGGTGCTGCTGGCTATGGCTGCTACAAGGTCAAATGGAGAAGAAGGAGTAGAAGATGAGCTCTTGGACTTAGCCTGAGCTAGACTGAGAGCTAGATGAGAGTACAATGGAGCCGGAGGAGTAGTGCCATGCCCGACTGTACTCTGATACCATGTAAAAGATGCGGGATCTAGAGCATGGCAAAGGTGGAAGCTATGGAGGATGGAAGATAAAGACACAACTCATGTTGACATGACAATGTAGACAACTGTTACACAAGTGAATTAGGTTTCAAGATTGAGACTTGAACTCATAAACACAATCTTGTGTATGGACAACAATGACACAGACACTTGACAGAAGAGACAAGTACTATTGCATTATCATCATATGAAAGTGATAGTTCAAGTACATCATTATATAGAGTTCTTTGGTAGCACTTAACATCCACTATGCATATGGGATTTTGTCTCTCTTCCTAGAATGGATTGCATCTTCCTAGCCTAGCTGTCCTATACAAAGGGACTAAAGTAGGTGTGATTGCAAATATCTCAACAACTAATCCAAACTATATATGTATGCACTCATTCTTTATTCTTTGAGTGATAAATCCAATAGGTGCTACTCATGAGAGAGCTATTGGACCACAAACATAGTGCCTTCTCCCTCTCTTCACCCCCCTCTCTCTCTCCATCTTTGTGCAATCTCCATTCCCCTTGCAACTCCAACATGAGCCAATTTCACACTTCCATGTACATGCTTGTAGTTGTTGGGACTTTGACACTAACACATGTGAACTTTCTCACACTCTTCAATACCACCATCACTTCAACTTCAACCTCACAAACACCTTACTATTTCTCTGACATGTCCTTGCCTTTTTAGCAAGCATTTTCTCATTTCTAAAGGGCTCTAATCAAGATTTAAAGCGTGTAGCTCTCTCAACTCCTCCAAGATAGCCTTGCTTTTGTATTTCTAGCATGAAAGGGCATGCTTTGGTTGTTATCTCCCAGTCCATCTTCATCACTTTTTCTTTGTCACCATTTTTATTGGTATTGCCATCATAAAATGCACCATCTCCTTTGCTTTCCTTGCCTTGGAAAGTAAGGCATGCAACTACTTTTCCATATTGTTTTTGTTAGCCATGGTCATGGTCTCACAGTATATTTATCATGTATTATGCCCTTAGCATGGTTATACCTAGTTGTATTAGTTCTATGTGTGAGGCAGCCTCTAATTGTCTCATGAAGTTCTTTTCCTCATGAAGTGCAATTTTTGGGTAGTTGTAAAAAACATGACCTAATGAGGCATTTTTTGTGTATCCTTCTTATCTATCTGATCATCTCTAATGTCTACTTCTGATGTATGATGGATTTACTTCGAAATATGAAGGATTTGGCAATTGATGCCATCATTTCTAGTTTATTCGTTCTATTTACAACATGCTTTATGCTTTATGGTTCTTATTCTCTGATTTGTAGTGCTGAGTAGAGTAGATCTATGTTGTCATATGATTATTTCTAAGTTTTTGTGATTTCTGGGCATGATATGGAGTATTTGCTTCATGAAGCAATCTCTATTCTTTTATGCATTCTGCATAGAAAGGCGAGCAACACTTTGGCAATCCTACCATTGTCGATCCAAACCTCTGGTTGAAAGCTTTTTCAAAAACGACCTTGTTCTTGGCAAGAAAACCTAATTTTCTGTATATAGTTCAAAGGGTTTTCTGCATATAGATTGTATCATTCATTTTTTTGATCATGTGGTGGAAGGTACAATTGAAAATGACTCAATTTGAGGCCATAAATTCGAATTTGCTGCATGAAGCAACAATTGCCGCATGAAGCAAAATTTGGTTGGGAGTAGTAGTGAAAACCTAGAGACAAGCTTATTAAAGTCTTGTTATGTTGTTTTCTAATGTTAAAGCACAGCATGATACTTATCTCTGATAATATGTATTTAACAATCTAGCTGCTTGTTGGAGCATTGGCAGATTGCTTGAACCAACATGATGCATATTAAAGATTTACCTTCGTATCTTTGCATTTATGTCAAAGAATTACCCGTATCCATCAAATGTTATTTTAACCCAAAGCAAATCCAAGGAATTCGAAGAAGTATTGGCAGGACAACAACGCGGGTCAGAGCAAAATGAAGATAGTGAAGTAGGAGGAAATCCCATCTTAGATGAAGAGGTGCTTTCCTTGTTTAGAGACGAGGTCCAAGATATTGATACCTCTGCTGGTACCATTACAGCATATCATTCTCCTGCTACATCAAATGAATATCCTCCAAGTCCCATTGAAGATGATAATGGAATACCTAAATTGGAGTATTTTGCAACTCCTCATGATAGAGCAGCAGATAGATTGCAACATTTGGTGTTGGCGAGTACAGTCCTATTGAGGAGTGGGGTTATCACAGCAAAGAAGTCTCTTACTTTTAATCCTTTGCCTTCACTAAACAAGAGAAAACCTAAAGCCATGAATCCCAACCTACCACTCAACCCTAAAGTTAGGGCATTGAAGTTTTCGGGGCAACAAAAGGAGGATCCAGATTGTCATGTTGCACAGTTTGAGACAAGGTGGGTGGCAAGTGGCTTCAATAATATGTTTGGGGTCCAAGTTAAATTATAGCATTTTGTAGCAACCTTTAAGGGTAAAGCCATGGATTGGTACAATACTTATGATGCTAGACATTTTAAAACATATGATAATCTTAAAACTGCTTTTCTAAGCAAGTTTAGAAAATATAAGACAGCTCAAGATGTGCTTAAAAAGTTGAAGCAATTTAAGCAAAGGAACATGTTAGTGCAAGATTATGCCCAAAAATTTAAAAACCTAGTGAATAGGTTGAATCAATAGGATAGTCCTTCATTAGATTTACAATATTCATACTTTGTTAAGGGGTTGGATAAGGGTATTACAGGTGCTATTGCTAATGCAGAGGTGGGGAACAATAATACCACTGATGCATGGCTGAAGCGGTACAAAGAGTGGAAAAAACGCTTGGCATGAGTAGATCCAAGAAGAAGAGTAACCGAGATACTTCAGGTTCTGATATTGATGATTCTAATTCGAATGATAGTGTGGATGATGAGAATACCTCATCAGACTTTGAGATAGATTCTCAATCAAGTGATTCAAATGATGAAACAAGCAAAAGGAGACAAAGACGGCACAAAAAGAAATCTAAGAATGATAAAAGTTTCTCTAAATATAAGCAGAAGGGGAAGGACAAAGGAGATAAAACAACTTTGGAGAAGAAGCTAGAAAAGAAGATAAAGAAACAACTCTTGGATAGGAGTAGTGACCTCTTCAAGGAAGGGGAAGTTATGCTCAATCTGCTAGAAAGTTGGCCATGAAGCTAGAGAATCTTGGTATAATCTAGGAGTGAGGAATGCAAGGCAACATATAGCACCCCTAGTGGCATCGGTAAATCAAATTGTGCCAAACATGGTACAACAGAGAGGATTTAGAGGTTTTGGAAGAAAGGGTCAACCACCTAAGCAACAGGGTAATGACCAGCCACCACGGTAGTGGAATAATGTTCAATAGAGGCAGAGAGGACCTTGCTATTACTGTGAAAAGCAGGGACACATGTCAGGACCTAGCTGTGAATTATGGGTACACCATAGGACTGAAAGGGGAATGAAAATCGGGGAGCAACAAGAAATGCAACCAGCAGGACTACCCCCTGGACAACAACCACTGGCACCCGCAATAGTAGTTCTCGTTGAGTTACCTGCAGAAGTCATGGAGAGCCAAGCAGTAAGCCATCAGTTGAATCAACAAGTTCAAGAAGCTTTACAGAAACAGGTGCTAGGTAAGGGCGTCTCAAATGTATCTAATCATGGTTTAGACCCATTGGTGGGTTGTGATTGCTCAAATTGCATAGTTGTGGAAGATTGTTCAGATGAGACAGTAGTTTTGGCTGTTACCATGGCAAAATCTAAGCAAAAGATTAATTGGTAAGATTAGGAGAAGGCTAGGGAAGTAGTCTCCAAATAAGTTTTGAAGTTATAGAAGAAGCAACATATGAAGCAGCCTAAAAATGCTAAATTGCCTCGTGAAGTTCAAGACAGTCAATTGCTTCATGAGGAGAGTCAACAAGAAATGTTTATGTTAGAAGTGCAGTTTAGTAATCAACCTCAAAGTTTGGACTCTTGTGAGGCATTGCAGGGTTTAGAGCAAATCCTTGATTTAATTCCAGGATTCAAGGAAAAGCTTCTAACTAAGATTAAGTCAAATCATGGTAAAGTGTTGAAACATTATGCTATGGAAAGGGAACAGATCTCAGAATGTTAAGTAGTGATTCCCACATAGATGGAGGCGGTGGATTACAAGGTTCCGACTATTCAAGTTGAGTACTTGGTCAGTAAGTTTGATGATGCTCTTTTGGATGGAGGTTCAAGAGTTAAACATTTTGCCTGAAGAGATGTACTTGGCACGTAAATTGCAAGGACTTGTTGCATCACCATTTCAGGTTAAAATGGCATATCAAAGAAGATTACAGCCATTGGGAATATTAAAGAAACAGCTTATTCAAGTAGCTGGGCTGAAGTTCAAGGTCAGTTTTGATGTTCTCCGTATGGAAGGTTTAGGAGATTCCTATAATATGATGTTGGGAAGACCTTGGTTTAGACTTGCTAAGTTGAAGCATGATTGGGGTTCAGATACAACAGTTATTCCTCATGGAAGTAAATAAGTCAAGCTGTCTACAATTAATCAAGTGGTTTTGAAGCCCAAGTACCATCTGTTGGTTGCTCAGACAATTAATGTTCCAGCTGAGATTGAAGATGACGAGGGGGAGCTTTTTCTACAAGCTAATCCTACAGTTGTACTTGTTTTAGAAGTGGACATTGAAAAGATTTTGTCTCGATATAAGCTATTTCCAAGAATATTATCATCAAAAGTGGTTGTACCTCTAGAACACCATAGTTACTCCATGCAGCAGGCATAGTAATTATGTGAAGCAAAATTGTGCTCTATGCTGACTTTATGGAGCAGAATAGTAATTTCCTACAGCAAGACAATAATTTGGTTGTGGAAAGTAGTGGTACCTCTGAGGGAAGTCAAGACATTGGTTTGGAAACTGTTAAAGATCAAAAGAAGCCCTCTTTAGAGGCGGAGGAGGATCTGGACAAAGCAAGTCAACAAGCTATTATAGATGCAGAGTTAAAATATGAGCATACCATGAATAAGTCAGCTAGAGTTTTTGAGGATGATGTCCAGGAAGTGTATTTGGAAGCTGAAACTGGCTATAAACCAATTAAGGTGAGTATTTTTGTTGAGGAAGAGTTCAAGCAGCAATTGATTAATTCGTGTAAAGACTTTCAGGATATCTTTGCTTGGGAATATACTGATATGAAGGGATTTGATCCAAGGGTGTGTCAACATAGAATTAACTTAAAGGCAGATGCAAAGCCCATTATGCAAAAACGATACCGCATGAATCCTAATTATGCTAAGCAGGTGAAGGAAGAGATTGATAAACTCCTTCGAGTTGGTTTTATCAAACCTATCAATGAAGTGACTTGGTTTGTCACCAATTGTGGCGGTGCCTAAAAAGAATGGCAAGATACAGGTTTGTGTGGATTACAAAAAGTTGAATGTGGCAACAATCACTGATCCGTTCCCTCTTCCATTCACGGATTCTTTATCAGATGATGTGGCAGGTCATGAGATCTACAGTTTTTTGGATGGTTTCTTGGGATATAATCAGATCCGCATGCATCCGAATGATATGGATAAGACAGCATTCATAACAGAATGGGGAGCTAATGTAAGTATTGTCATGAATTTTGGATTAAAGAATGGACCTCCAGAGTTTCAAGGAGCAACTCATAAAACTTTTGATCCCTATCTTACATCTTTTATGAGGGTTTTCGTAGATGATTTTTGTGTATTTGGCAAGAAAGTGGATCATTTGCAGCATCTTAGACTTTGTTTTGAAAGATGCTGTCAATTTGGAATGTGCCTTAATCCTTTCAAATCTGTTTTTGCTGCCAAAAGAGGAGTTATTCTGGGTCATATCATTTTAGAGGAAGGTATGGCTATTGATTTAAGGAAAATTCAAGTTGTTCTAGAAGGTTGTCGTACCTAAAACAATCCCCGAAGTGATGCGCTTTGTGGGGTAGGTTAAATGGAATAGTAGATATTTGAGGTATCTAGCTCATATTTGTGCTCCACTTACATTGCTTACTAAGAGTTTAGTTTGTCTGGAGGCATGATCAGGATAAAACTTTTGCTATCTTGAAGAAGATGTTGATAGTAGTATCAATTTTGCAACCACCACAATGGGATCTTCCATTTCATGTATTTTTTGATACATCTGATATTGCAGTGGGGGCAATTTTGATGCAGGAGAGGATTGCAGGTTGGTTCAAACCTATCTACTATGCAAGCAGGAGGCTTACAATAGTGGAGAAGAACTATATTGTCACTGAACGGGAAGCTCTCGATCCGCAAGAAGATTGTGAACAACAATTTTGGGGTATATTGCAATTTTGGCTATGTTGATCAAAAGTGGGTGCATTGGTTACAAATTTCAAATATGTAAATTTTAAGGTATTTTCAAGGAAGTAAACACAAGTTTTATATGCAAATAGATTGTAGATTACATATACTATTAAAGCAATCAATGAAAGAGATTGCTTCATGTATTGTTATGCACTTGTTATAAAAGATTACAAAAGACTTGCTTACTATTTTGTATCAATTTTATGAAAATGGCATAAAACAGTGGAAACCCCATCATTGAGAAGCTAGACAAGAACAATTACCCACTATGGAAGTTTCGTGTGATGGACTTTCCTATTAACCAAGACCTTTACGACCTTATTTTAGGTGAAGAAAAGGAGCTTGAGCTAAGTAATCCTGCAACTATAAAAGAATTAAAGGCATGGAAAGAATGGAATGCACAAAATAAAAAGGTAATATATTGGCTATCTAGACTCATTAATAATATTATGCTGGGATATTAAAAAATGCAAAAACTTCACATACAGCTTGGACAAATTTTTAGAACATAATTTTAGTAAACACAAATGCACGAAAGATTCAACTTAAGTAAGAGTTGAATACCTTGAAGAAAGGAAATATGTCTGTAAATGAGTATGTTTTGAAGGTAAAAAGCATTGCAGATACCTTAGTAGCTATCAATGCAATGCCTAATGATGATGATTTGGTTTCATCTACTTTGGGTGGTCTTCATAATGAAAAGGGCCTAGAAATTATTTTTCACTTCTATGTATGTATAGAAGTTGTTCCCAGTTTTTGATAAGTTGATCTCACTCAAGATCTCTAAAGAGATAAACATGAAAGGTGAATCATCTGAAAGAATTATTGAACATATCCAAGTATTTTACTCAAGTTCAAGAAGCAAACATGGCAGATCCTCTTCAAGAGGCCATGTATAGGGTGTGCTGATGATAACCAACAAAATAGTTAAATCAATAGTTCAATGAAATGCAAGTTTTAACAGGCCATGGAAACTTTAGATGTAGGGGGAGCTCTAAAGGAAGAGATGGATGGTGGAATAAGGGTTCTTGCAATTATGGTATTGTTTATCATTATTATGGCAAAATAGGTCGTATTACAGTCTAGTGTCATACTAAGAAGGATGATATTTGTAATGGTAAATTATAACAAGTAAATGATACTTCATCTTCATGACAGAATGAAGAAAAAAATAAGTGGTTTTTTTCTATACAACATATGATGAATGTTACTATAGGAAAGGGAACACATGATGATGTGTGGTATGTTGATTCCGATGTATCTAATCATATGACCAGCCATGCTAAATGTTACAATATAGGCATGGGAATTCACCCTAAGCAAGGTCTATAATGGTAGATAGATGTGAATGGCCTTAGGGGGCAGGGGAAACCCTAACCCTAGCTTGGCAAAGGCTATATAAACAGCCTATGTTTCACTATCAAGATAGAGATAGAGTGTATCCAAGTTGTACTCTAAGCAACTTAGTAAGCAAGATTTTGTTCTTGTACTTTGAACTCTCATCTCCCTCTTGTGCACATTCTTCTTGCTGCAACTCTGATTTGCCACATGGTATCAGAGCCTCCTTTGATCCTTTCAGCTTCCTCTAACCTCAGCTTCATTAAGTGCACCAGAAAAGCTTCATTCTCTCAACTTGGACCTTTAACCTCCATAGCCAGCTTAACCCCCTAACCTTGAAGGACTTGGGAAAGCCAAAGGAGAGCATTTCGGCTCCTGACTTCAACTGAGGACTTCTTTTCCAACACAAGGCGACCTAGCATGGCACATCAAAGGGTAACATTGGGCGTCGTGGAAGGCGGCATTGTTCAAATCGCGAAAACAACACAGATTTGCAGGTGTCATCTCCCAGAGCTCAAGGCGGCCTATAGACGAAGCAATCCTCCCAGCCACCATAGGGCTTTCAAGGCGCCACCCCCCCCCCCCCCCCCCCCCCTCCCCATTTGGGTTATCCCTCTAAGAGGGTTTGAAGAAAGTCCTCTTGTGGTGGTTGCAATTAGTCAAACCCTAATTGGTTATTTTTTGGCAGCCATAGCCAAACCTCAAGCTTGCTTCAAATTTCAAATTTTTTCACTAATGCTATCACTAACAGTGATTCTAATCATTGATTGATCTTCTTCAAAGTCAATTGAAGCTTTGGAAGCTCCATTTCAAAGTTCCTTACCCTCGGTGGACCTCTTGAGTAAAACAACCCACATCTCACATCTCAAGTGGCATAAACATTGAGGTGAGTGCTTGTAAGCACTAATGTTGCATTTTACATTTGTTGCTAGCTGGATATAGACTCAATCTTTTTTCTTTAAATCAGAAAATTAAATCCATCCAGTGCTTTATGACATTTATATCTTCTTGCTTGGTTGTAAGGCTATGTGTACAACTATAAACACATAGACCATATCCCAATATTAATCTGGTGGTACATTAGAGATATGAGTGTTATTATACCCTCCTCTAATTCATCCAAGAGCATAGAGTCGATCAATAAGCCGTGCTCCACTAAGAACTCCTCAAATAGACCACATTATCAAGAAGAAAGTCCAGTCAAAGCTCACCTCGTTGAAACCCAGGAAAATAATAAAGCTTAAATCAAGAGTTGTTTGAAGAATAGGACCTCCTAAATCCTATATTGAGATATTGCATATGTATGATTTCCAACCGTTTTCAACTCTACAACTTTAAAGTTGGCTATCAATTCTACTATTCGGTTGTACTTGGCCGCCTATAAAGGACTAGACATTGTCGTTGCTTAAGGCAATAGGTAAGACCTTCATATAATGGCCATGGCCTATGCAGATGTAAGGCCTCAAATTCGCAAGTTCAATGGGAACGATTTCCATCCTTGGCAAGCCCTGGTAAAATACAAAATGATGAAAAGAGGCTATCAGCCCTTTATAAAAGGGACCAAAGTTATTGACCCATCCAATCCCCTTGATGTAGAAGATGATGAAAGGGCTCAAGCCATCACCGTGCTTCATTTAGATGAATCTTTAATTCATCATATTGACCAACTCTCCACTGCCAAGGAGAAGTGGGATGAGCTTGAAAGGCTCTACGATGCTACAGGGAAGAACTCCAAGATATTTCTCAAGATTGAGTTTTTCAGCTTGAAATACAAACATGGCAAAGATCTAAGCAAGTTTATTTCACATATGAAGGGGCTTATGGCATAGCTTGCCTCCGTTCAAGCACCCATCCATAATGAAGATGCCATTGACATCCTTTTAAATGTGAAGAAGGTTTTCCAACCCTTGTGACTACCCTAAGTGATATCCCGAACCCAACCTTGGCAAGTACCATCCAGTCTTGCTTGGATGAAGAGAAGAGAAACCATACTAAATGAACTTCAACAATCACTTCTCGTGAGCAAGTGTTAGTCCGTATCGCTTCTACTAAGTGCTCCTTTTGCCACAAAAAAGAGTATATTGTAAGCAATTGTTGGAAGAAATACCCTGACAAAATGAAATGCAACAAATGTAAAAAGACTGGACATATCACCAGTAAGTGTGCTAGTATTCCACAAGTATCTAAGGAATTGGAGGCCAACTTTGCCTCCCAACCCATAGGATGACCAACTCTTTTGTGTCTTGTAACATCCTCTACCTGTGAATATCCTTGTAGCCTGATTTATAAAGGCATCCCATTTGATTGAGGGGGGGGAACTCTAACATGTCTTGTGATGCAATGCCACCCTGGCATTGAGGGGGGGTGTTACAATATAGGCATGGGAATTCACCCTAAAGCAAGGTCTATAAGGATAGATGTATGTGAATGGCCTTAAGGGGTAGGGAAACCCTAACCTTAGCTTGGTAGAGGCTATATAAATAGCCTATGGGCCACTATCAAGATAGAGATAGAGTGTACCCAAGTTGTACTCTAAGCAACTTAGTAAGCAAGATTTATTATTGTACTTTGGCCTCTCATCTTCCTCTTGTGCACATTCTTCTTGCTATAAACTCTGATTTTTTACGCTAAATTATTTGGAGAGATGTAGGTTTCAAAATCCAGGTTATATACAAAGAGTTAATGATTCATGCTACCCAATTTCACACATTAGAAAGGTTTCCTTATCCTTGCATGATGATCAGACAAAAAATATATCAAATGTATTATATATGTTATTCATTGATCTGGGTTTTTTAAAAATCGGATTTCTACCACAAAATTTGGCCAAAACCCCTATCAAGAGCCTTATCCATAGCTTAAAACCTACATCTTATCACTTTGGGTTTACTCTTCAAGCACTAAGTATGCTACATTGCTTCTCAGTTATGATAATTCTGGCAAGTGGGAAAACAAGTTCTTAGGAGGGATATCAATGTAAAGGGTAAAAGGGATGGGTTATCTTAGTGATGATGGAAATGGATTATAGCTAGGGGGGTTGAGTGATTGCATAGATTTTTCAAAGGACTAATCTCCAACTACACTTAGGCTCCACTTGCATCACCAAGATTTGGGATCTATCACCATCATTAGAGGACACCTCACCCTTGTACACTAGTCAATGTCCACTCATGGTGTCATTTGGATCTTACACAAAAGCTTACAAGCATGGATCCCCTGTGTGTGTGTGTGTGTGTGTGTGTGTGTGTGTGTGTGTGTGTGTATATATATATATATATATAAAAGAAACTAAAGTCAAAGCAGCTTTTGAAAGTCATTTTTATCATTTCAATAAATCCCAAAAGAGAAATCGAATTTCGAGAAAATTTTCACGATGCCCAATCGGTTTCGACCTGGTCTACAAAGTTACAGAATGAATTTTTTTCAGATTCTTCACCGATTTGAAGTTACGAAGGCGCAAACTGCTGACTGCATGCAATTTTCTTCTCTCTTTCACCCTTAACACATCAACTTCCCATTTTATCCTTCTTGTAAATATATTATAATAATGTGCTTTGGGCACTCACCTCTTATAATCTAGCTCCCTTTCTCTAGCTTGTCTACCACCACCCTTGGCTTCTTGCATGATGACCAAGGTGGGGACTTGTCCCATCCACTATTCTCCATATTATCAAAGATGCCATACATAATCTAGGATTATGTTAATCAAGAAGATTAGCTTAATCTAATCCCTCATGGAGGCTATATAAGGTGCCCATGGAGATGTAAAGAAAGACACAATCACAAGCACATGAGAGCACTCTAGATCACCAAGCCCAAAGGGGAGCCACTAAGTGCACATTATGCAAGAATTCCTGCTATATATACTAAAGGCAAAGGAGTGGTTGCAGGCATTGAGATATGATACAAATGTATTGGACATGCAAATGTGCAAATGTTGAAATTAATGTAGTCCAAAGGGTTAGTTACAGGGTTGTCTACTTTTAGAGTTATAAAATTTCATAAAGTGTGTGAAGCATGTTAGTTTGGTTAGCAAGCAAGATAACCTTTTCTACATGACAAAGATGTAAGCATGAATATAGTTGATATTGTGCATATAGATGTTTGGGGACCTACACAAAACATATATTTTGATGACAATAAATATTTTCTCATGTTTATTGATGATTATTCAAAAAGGCTGTGAATGTATTTCATGAAGGAAAAGAGTGATGCGTTTGAGCACTTTAAAACTTTCAAAGCTAGAGTTGAAATAAAAATAGACTTGAAAGATAAGTGCTTGAGGTTAGATAGAGGGGAAGTATACCTCTCTAATGAGTTCGATGACATTTTGGGGTCTCATAGGATAAAGAGACAATTTGCTTGCATGTATACCCAACAACAAAATGGGATCACAAAAATAAAAAATAGGCATTTTGCAAAAGTTGCATAGGCATTGGATGAAAAGGATTTGCCAAAACATTTTTTGTCTGAAGCTTTTTATATTGTTATCTATGTTATGAATAGAACTTCCACAATTGCAATTCATGGAATGATCCTTGAAAAATGCTTTATAAGTAAAAAGCCCAATATGCCACACTTGAAAGTGTTTAATTGCATTATATATATTCATGTGTTAGATGAGCTATGAAAGAAGCCTGATTCAAAGTTGAAATGTATACTTTTATTGGATACTCTTTAGAGGAGAATGGGTATTGTTATTATAACCTTGTCATAAATGAGTTCACAGTGAGAAAGGATGTTATTTTTTATGAGATGATCACTTGGTATCTATCTAGTACTGATGCATTGGATGATGATGATGATAATGATCATGTGGAGACAAAAAACCAAGAATCATGGAGCCTTAGTGGACCAAAAACATCATTTGGTACTATATCTACAATTAGCCCTTGGTCTCCAAGGGCCAGTCCCACATCTTTAGGTGGATCTACTAGTATTACAGGTAAAGACAAAGGGAAGAAGAAAGTGTCAGATGGTAATGATGCATCTACTTGTCATTTGGGGTTTGATGGAGATTCTAGCTACTCAGAGAGTTTGAATGATGAGCTTGGTATTCCTTTAGTCAAGACACTAGGTATACAGAGAGCATGTGGTAATGTAAAGGCTCCATTGAGTGATCTAGTGGTATGAAAGTCTAGCAGGGTCAGATATCCTATTAAAAGATTTGGTTTTAAAGGTTATGCAGGTCAACATTATGCTTATATGATAAAGGTGATTGAGGATGTTGAGCCACTTGTTTTGAGGATGATGCTAGTCATACTCATTGGGATGGAGTGATGGATTAGGAGATGGCTACATTAAAGGCCAATAAGACTTGGAATCTAGTATCATCACCTAAGGGTAAAAAAGCTATTGGCCATAAGTGGGCCTACAAAATTAAGCATAATGTACATGGTTCTATTAGCAAGTATAAGGCTAGGCTAGTTACAAAAGGCTATGCTCAAATATATGGCATATGTTATGAATAGACATTCAATCCAGTTGCCATGATGGCAACTATGGTTGGAGTTTGTAGAAAATAGATGTAAAGAATGCCTTCTTGTATGGTGAATTGTAAGAAGAGGTGTATATGGAGTAGCCAAATGGTAATGAGGATTTAGAGTATCCCACATATGTGCAACTTAAAGAATGTGCTTTATGGGCTAGAGCAAGCACCTAGAGCATTGTCTAACAAGATCAGAGAGTATCTTGTCAACATTGGCTTTTATATTTCTAATGTTATTCACTGACTTTATGTGAAAAAGAGAGATGCATGTTTGGTCATCATAGTCATTATGTGGATGACTTAATTATTACAAGTGACAGTGTGACTGTGGAATTGTTTATTTCAAAATATGAAGCTGAATGGTGATGTTGGGGATGAGATAGAATACCTTGCTATGTTTAGAAGGATAGTAGGGAGTCAAATTTACAAGGCTATCATAAGGCCATACTTGAGTTATGTTGTCGGCCTTATCAAGAAATTTATGTAGATGCCTAGAAAGCCTCATTTGGATGCAGTTAGATGCATATCGAGGTATATGAAGTCCACTTTGCATTATGGACTTTTTTATGAGACAGGTAAGGATATACATGTGTTTGGATACACGGATTGGGCTAGTAGATCTAACCAAATATTTATTTGTGGATTCATGTTTTTGCTTAGTAGTGTAGCAGTTGTATAGTGCAGTAAAAAGCAACCTACAATTGCTTTATTGAGTATCGAGGCTAAGTACAAAGGTGCTACTATGATAGCATGTGAGGTGATATGGCTATAAAAGTTATTGGGTGATTTGGATGTGCAAGGAGATGGTCCAGTTGTCATTCACTGAGAATATGAGTAGCATATAGTTAACTTAGGAACCTAGTGTTCCATGTTAGGACAAAACACATTGAAGTGCATTACCACTTTGTGAGAGAGAAGGTACTTGTAAGTGAGATTGACTTGATATATGTCGGCACACAAGATCAGATAGCTGATATTTTCATAAAGGTAGTGGGTTCATAGAAGCTTCAAAATTTTTGAAGCTTACTTGGAGTTGCAGAAACACAATTGAGCTTGAGGGGGAGTGTTGAGATTGCAAGCTCAACACATGTGGACATTAATGATGGACCACCTAGTTAGATGGGTTTGCATGTTTACACTTAGCATGTTGGTGGTCATTATGATCCTCACATGGCCAATGGTTTATCGCCTATTATATTTGGTTTGTTGCACCTACCTATAGCTGGCATAGTTATAGCACTAGTCAATTAGTATAGTCAGTTATGCACTATTTGACTTAGTAGACCACTTTCCTTTACGTTGTATCATATCCATACTTTGTGTTATCAATAAGCTCATTACCAAGACTAGTTAACTAGATTCTTGATTGTCAACCGCAAAGTGGTAGGTAAACAATATAGTGCTTGCTGCAAATTATACAAAGCATCATTTTGATAATGGTCCAAAGTAAAAGTGTAAAAAGAAATACAACTTAGGTGGATATGAACCATCGTTCTCAATAGAAACATACATTGGAAACATGTGGCAAGCAAAGTATTGTTGAAGTAGTGAAATAAGATTGCAATTTTCTCAATAACATACAAATTACATGGTGTGAAGAGGTGATCCTGGTACCTCCAAACCAACCAAAAACACTAGTTAGTAAGAACTAAAAAGCATTGATGGGTTGCAAGTGTCACAGGACCACCTTAGTTGTCATCCCCTTCACACCATGCTAAGTGTACCTGATTAGATGTTAAAAAAGAGACATTTCACTTGCCACAAATCACAGTTGCCTTTTGTCTTAGATGGTAGAGAGTGCTTTAGTCACCTAAGTGTCTAGCAAGGAGCCAACCAATTGCCATTTCATAAGGAGATTGCCTTACATCCATTTGTAAGAAGTAGAGAGGTGGATACCAAAGTAATCAATTATTAAGAGCTTATAATTTATTGACAGATTACCTTACTAATTCATAGTCCAAGTCTTTGTGCATGAGAGTTAGCTACAAGAGCTTCATGGTGAGAGAGGGATAGCTATATGAAATTTTGTGATAATGGAGTAAGATTAATAACTAAAGTGGGTCAATGAAAACTGCAAGAGATCCTCACAAACCTATGCTCTTTAGCCAATGAAAATATATGAGCATTCGCTTGATGAGATTCTTAAATATAGCTACAGATATGATATTGAAGATGATAGTTTAAAATGTTGTAGACCTATTAGCATAAACTATGCCAAGGATTTGGTTGCATAATATAGACTTGTTAGTGATAAAATGCTTATGATTTATGGTGTTGATTATATCACTGACACTACTACGAAACTTGTATGTACTTCTTAAGGAGCTCCTAATAGGTGTGTAGGGATTTCATAAAATAATATTGGTAGATCCTTATAGGTTTTCACAAGATAGATGTAGCATTGCACACATATCCAATAATATTTTGGTGATAGCTATATAGGCACAAACTATAACAAAACATATGTGTGTGCATATATTACTATTCATAGCATGAAATGGGAGTACATCCAGGTAGGCATTCCCACATAAATGATTACCCACTATACACAAATTTCGATGACACAAATGTATGCATTATTATCCACGATTTAATATCATTTCGAGTGTCAAGCTAAATACTAGGTGTTTTTTCCATAAATGATTATTGTCTAGTTTCCTAATTCATCCACCATGAAATGGCTCATGACTTGCACAAGGTTATTTTCATTGTCTACACTACATATTCTAATCATTGTTGAGGAATGCACTAGGGATGATGTGATTGTTGGTTTGCAGTGTTCCATTTGGATTATGCTAGGAATGTTTTGAATATACAAGATGAAAATTTGATGCAAATTTAGGCTTCTAAAGATTGTTGTAAGTATGAATCATAGGTGGTGTCATCAATATATGCACCCCTCTTATTCTAGTGCTAGATATGTAGGGTACATGTGCACACATGGACTCTTGACATAGTCGCACAAATAGTTACGTTCACATGGGTAAAAGCACACATAGATGCACAAATTGAACCTAAAAATCATCTCATAATCATACCACTAGCCTCTTCACAAAACAAACAAGGCACTATTGCGTACATGGGTTTGCTACAATCATTCCACAAGAATGGTGACATAAGGTGTGGTAATAAGAAACCTTAATCCTTCAAATCTCGTAATAATAAGCTTCGAGTCTTGTCAAAATAAGTTTATGACATTATTCCATTGATACATTGATAAAAGGCTCTTCTTGTTTGGAATGTTGGCAACCCGCCACATCAATGAAGCATATCTAATTTAGATGTCCACTTGTTGGCGCATCTAACGAGCCACTCTAGCACAAAAACAACATGCTGCCATGCTAATAAGAAACCACCTCGCTATTGGCATAGTGCTACATTGAATGTGGCAAGCCTATTAGGAGTACATTGGCTATATATACCTCACACACACTACCATTGGTACTCCCCATGCTCGATTTTGTTTGCTAAAACTCCATGCTTGTGACCCTCCATGATCTCTTGTCTTTTCATTGCTCATATGGCTATCTTATTTCCACGACTTCTGCAACCCTTTTAACTCTTGAATCACCCCACTTATGTACCATTCTCATACTCCCCAATCACTCTTACCAAATATATTAATCCTACTCCATTATCACAAAATCTTGTGTAGCTATCCCTCTCTCACCATGAAGCTCTTATAGCTAACTCTCGCGCATGAAGATTTGGACTAAGAATTAGTAAGCTATCAATAATTGATTACTTTGGCATCCACCTCTCTACTTCTTGCAAATGGATATAAGGCGATCTCCTTATGAAATGGCAATTGGTTGGCTCCTTGCTATACACTCAGGTGACCGGAGCATTATCTACCATCTAAGACAAAAGGCAATTGTGATTTGTGACAAGTGAAATGTCTTCTTTGACATTTAATCAAGTACACTTAGCATGGTGTGAAGGGAATGACAACTAAGGTGGTCCTGTGACACTTGCAACCCATCAATGCTTTTTAGTTCTTACTAACTAGTGTTTTTGGTTGGTTTGGAGGTACCAGGATCACCTCTTCACCATGTAATTTGTATGTTATTGAGAAAATTGCAATCTTGTTTCACTACTTCAACAATACTTTGCTTGCCACATGTTTCCAATGTATGTTTCTATTGTGAATGATGGTTCATATCCACCTAAGTCGTATTTCTTTTCACACTTTTACTTTGGACCATTATCAAAATGATGCTTTGTATAATTTGCAACAAGCACTATATTGTTTACCTACCACTTTGCGGTTGACAATCAAGAATCTAGTTAACTAGTCTTGATAATGAGCTTATTGATAACACGTGCACACACACTTGTGGTCATGGTGTCCAAGGACATGTATGATCTTTATATATGTTTCAATGTTAATAAGATTTGTTGCTACCCTTTCAAAATACCTAGCATGTTGATTTGCTTGCTCTTGGCTATGGAGACTCTCTTCCAACACCTCCCATATTTGTTCAAGGACTATTTACATGTATCAATGATATGGAATTTCATCATTCAATCATTAACCTCAACTCGATCATTCTTGTTAATGGGGTACATTGTATTGTATGTGAAAGAAGAAGAAGAAACAACCAACAAGAAAATGTTTTGGCCTCCATCTCTCTTCTTATGTTCTCGAGTGAGCTTCTTCTTGTGTGGATGGTGTGTGTTTTGTGCAACAGCTCAAGCAAGTGCCCCCACCATGTGATTCTTGACACTCTAGTAAGACCATCACTTCATGACCATCCCCCACATGAAGCTCCATGACACTATGTGCCAAGGAATCGGCATTTGTCTAAGAGGGGGACACAATGTTGGAGAGAAGCTAAAGAAGAAAAGAAGTAGAACATTTTTAAAGATCAATGTTATGGATACGTGTGACAGAATCTTCATCAAATTGATATTATGTTATAATTGTATTTTTCAAGAGCTTAATTAAGAGAGGGTCCAAGCATCAGCCCCAAAACATAAGCATGCAATGTGAGGATTTGTTAGAAGCCCAAGAAATGGATAGAGTGCCCAACATTTTGGGGGGAAATCCTAAAGTTTAAGTCCATGTATAAAAGATTGAAATTTGAATAGAAGAGCCTATTCTTGTGTGTGTCGACTTTGTGACCCTTCTTCTTGCTTCTATAATATCTAATAGAGCATCTTGTGTGTGTGTGTGTGTGTGAGAGAGAGAGAGAGAGAGAGAGAGAGAGAGAGAGAGAGAGAGAGAGAGAGAGAGAGAGAGAGAGAGAGAGAGAGAGAGAGAGAGAGAGAGAGAGAGAGAGAGAGAGAGAGAGAGAGAGAGAGAGAGAGAGAGAGAGAGAGAGAGAGAGAGAGAGTGTGTGTGTGTGTGTGTGTGTGTGTGTGTGTGAGGGTCTGAGGGATAGCGAGGGACCATTGGATAAGCAATTCTTCTACTTTTGTACCATTCTCTTTTTCTCTTCATTCACAATCTCTTTTTCTCTTCATTCGCAATCTCTTTTGTACCATTCTCTTTTTCTCTTCATTCACAATCTCTTTTTCTCTTCATTCGCAATCTCTTTTGTACCATTCTCTTTTCTCTTCATTCACAATCTCTTGGAGTATACATGGATCAAGTTGGAGCTATGGATTAGAAGATAACACTTGGACCATGGAGCCACTCATAAGTCCATCAAGTAACAAGGATTATAATGAGATAGGTAAGTAGGTGAGCTCTCTACGACTGAAATCCAGTCACGCATTTGTGTTATTTGTGGATTGATGAGTGCCTTGGATAGAGAAGCAGTGTTTATAGCTAGATGAGAGACAACATAGCCAACATGATCGAATATATTGAATCAATAAGTGTTTTGTTAAGTCCCAATGTTGAGCAAAAAGCCCAATAAAGACTCACACAATTGAAAGACTATTGAAACACAACTCCTATCGACTCATTCTTAATTTGGGAAATGCAAGGAGGATAGCTTGGTGTGATAAGAGCCCCTTAAAGTTTTTCAATAGCTGAAACTTAAGGTCACCTATGCCCCTAGGTTGTAGGTCATACTCCCTATATTGTTCCACAGTGAATACAATATTGTCTTTATTTTTAAGGTCATTAATTAGAGAAGGTAATTTAGTATCAATGATTTTCATTGGCAAAGCTAGAAGTCTTGCCATTTGCACATTTACAACAATAAACTATCATGAGTATAAAAGAAATAATGCCATAATTAGGAAAGGTAACTTTGTGTTAATGATCTTCATCAGTGGAGTTGGAAGTCCTAGCATCTGCACATTTATAACAATAAATTACCATGATTACTACGTGAAAACAAGAAAATAATACACTTAGAGGGTAACTTCCATATGGTCCTTGTTCTATTACATTTGGTGGTAGTCCCACCATGTTTACATCTACAATAATAAATTGCTGTGAGAATTATATTGAAAATAATAAAATAATGCACTTAAGGCGTAACTTCTATATGGTCCCTACTCTCTAACATTTACATGACACTGATGCAAAATATTATAGTTTCAAATTTACGTGTCAAATTTTTATTTATTCTAGTGTTCCCCCCTCTTAGTGGTAGTAGTAGACAACTTCCTAGTTGTAGATTAGCAGTATTGAGTTTTCAAGTTTGGCCAACATGGGAGCTTATAAATGTAGGTCACAATGTTCGTTAATATAGATGGGCCTTTAAGTTGACTTATGACATGTTCTTCTTCAAGAATAATCTTATCTAATAGAGGGTAGTTCTCCAATTTCAATGGGTACGGTAAGTTGACAGAAATTAGAATTGCATGAAGCAAGATGCTGCTATAGTAACCTAGATCATTTTGTAGGTGCTTGACAACATGTGGTATTGCATGTAGGCCATTTTGCCATTACAAGAAATTTCAAGGCCATGATCATACCAATCTTTGAGGAATGGATATTTGGAATCACATTTTGGATGAATCTTAGCCACTTGAATATGAGCATCAACTTTCGTGATTGGGGCCTAGCTAAATGGTGATAAGTCTCCTTGCTTTAGTACTTAGTTTTGGAAGTGTTTTTAAGATACCTTATTGACTAGCTTGACTTTTGCGAAAAATGTGCATAGTATCTTCCCACGTTGTCTTTCATAGGAGACAAGCTAGTGAATAATGAAATTTCTTGGAGGATGCATCACATAAGAAACCAATAGTCTTAGAATACCAAAAGGGGTGTTCTCAATTACTAATGCATTGGGTCTCTATTTTGGTGGTGCATTGGGGCTAGTAAAGCCAAAGGAGCTCCTTTGTTCAGCATGTAGTCCTATTTGTAGTCTATTCATTGGCCACATTAAACATATTGGACTTGGAAAAGTATAGTGTCATGGTTATATTTATCACAATCAATACGAAATTCTCAGTGGTGTGCTTAAGGATTATGGATAACAAATGATTGCCACCATAATACATACTTTGAGGACATTTAACTTGTCATCTCTTGCAAAATGACAAAATATTTCTCAACTCCTTTATTACTCTAACTTATGCTAGTGAATGTTTTGCCTTACTTGTCTCTACTTCTCTCTTTGTGTAACTCACCAATGCATATGAATTAATCAAAGACTCCATTCAAATTGTTGTGGCCCACATCAGAGTTACTAGTTATGGCCTCATAGAGTTTCTCATAGTCAATGTTGTCAATGAGCAATTTCAAAACAACTTTGTTTTAAGGTCATTTAGTTATTGGTATTTGTTTATACCAACCCTAAATCTTGAATGCATAGTCCGAAATAAACTCTTCTTCCCCACAAATGCTAGGCCATTATCTTTGTATACCTACTCAAATTGTTCCATAAAGCTATGAGGATTGTCCCTTGATACTTATATGTTGGAGGGTGCTCAAATGCCCACCTCTTTATTGCCTTATGTTCTAAATGTAAAATCTTCTAAGGCTCCCAAATGAGAAGAAGCCATGTGGGCACTTGGCATTGCCATGGTTCTTAATTTAAACACTAGAAGTGGTCTACCCTTGGAGACTAGATGGTTATGAGATGGCGTATGTGGTTTGGATCATTGGATCAAGTGGGAAAGAGAAAGATAACGGTATACACTAGGTGATGTTTTATCAAATGCAGCTACTCCATGGGGTATAAGGTTGGTCCAATCCCACTTAGACTTGACAATATAGGCCCTAGACTATTATATGCCATACACGTGGGTGGTGGGTCAATTAAACCTAGTGGTTGGTGATGCAAGGCAAATGACCCATGAGCGTCTATGACTAGTCAACCTCTCGCACTATATATATACATAGGTAATGCTACTCTCTCATCTAACATAGCTATTAAGCACTCTTATCTTCTACATTCATTGACATTTGACTACATCACCATCAAAGCTCGTAGGAGTGCATGGGTGGACAAAACCTTCAACCATTAGTTGTATTTGTTTGGTAAAACATATAATTTTTATTTTCTCCCATTCTTTTATTGTATTCGATTTGCTATTATCTTTCGCTATGTTGTGTTTTCTTTCACTACACTTATCTACTTGCTTTATGACCCAATGGATTTTGGTTTGCTACTTATAAAAGGGTGAGTTTTTAAGCCATTAAGAAGATTGAAGCTACTTTAGTGCTAATATTCATAGCATCTTGGTTGCTCATGCCTTTTTAGACAATTTAAAATAGATATACTTACATGGAGCATACACTATCCATTTGATATCCCTCTTCTAAAAATATTCATAGGTGCTTAGGAAAATTTGACATTATAACAAAGTAGTTCACCCTTGAAGCCCTAGACCCTTCTATACTAACACATAATACATGGGATTCATTGCATAGAATAATAGCCTTGTGAATGATAATAACATCCATTGTCTAGCCCTTTTCCATGTAATCATAGTACTTCTTTAATAGCTTTGTTCTCCATTTCATAGCTTTGCCTTCCCTAAACTTATGTTGATGAAAAAATTGTGGCATTTCCTACACTTGGTGTCACTTGGGTTGCAGCACAAACCCTAATAGAGCGCCAAATCCAAAGTCATTAGTTTCTTCTCAATGCAAATTTATTCCCTTTGCCATGAGGGTTGTCCTAGTACTCCAACTACATAGCTCCATCCCTTTGCCATGAGGGTTGTTCTATTTATGGTTGTGTAATACATCAAATCTCCTTTAAGGTTTAAAGGTAAAGGGGCTAATAAGGTGACACCTCCAACACCAAAACACACCCCACCCCGATTGAGTGATAGTTTTCCATAGCAATTGCATCTATTTCAGCTATTTAAAGTTATGATACAGAGTTTTATGTATTATACATAAGCTTAATGTGAGCCAAACAATTGATTTTGTAAGACTTTAAAACATTGCAATCTTGAGCGTCACTCTATTGATCCCTTGTTGTTACTCTTTAGTGAAACCTTAATTTATAATTGAGCTTACTTGATAAAAATATAAAAATATACAAAATTATTTTATTTAAGTAACATATGATATATAGTTGGACTATTAAATTTTTTAAAATAACTTGCTTGAAAGAGAAAATATATTAGGAGGGACTATTAAGGTGTCAGTCTATTGGCCACTTTATCCTAAGCTATTGGTATGTATTTTGAATGCATCGAGCTGCCAATCATATTATTGCGGCTATTGTATATGCAAGGGGAGATAGCCTGCTGTCGTGAAATCAAAGGGACCCCCCTCAAGGGCGCTATTTCATATGCAGGGTATCGTGGGTTTAAATTCGATTTTGAAATGACAAGAGGAAGTTTGGGGTCAAAGAAGCGACCTTTTGCAGGGTATAAAAAGAGGGGGCCAGTTTCAAAGGAAGGAGTCGGGGGAGGGAGGGAACGATCGCTATGCGAAGACTTGGAGAAGAAGACCAGGACGACCCTCCCGCTCGCGATCTTTCGGATGGATTGCGCCTCGCCATGACTCCCCTGGTATGTGCCTTACCCCCTCTGCTTTCGCTTCCTTGCTGATGTCCATCAGAAGTGTTGCAGCCTCAGAACAAGCAAACGGCTGCAGAGCTTTCCCTAACGATGGAGTCTCATTTGAACAGTCGGATTCTTTGATCTTTCAAGCGTTCAAAGAAGTTCGAGCTTTTGCATATTCTGAAATGTTTCTGAATCCCGTATCGAGAATTCAGTTGCTTTTGGCTTTCCAGCTTAAATCCTGTATAGAGAAGTTCGAGTTGTTTTTCGCCTGAGAAGAATTCTCTTCTTCTCAGGCCTGGTGGAAATGATGAGAAGTATGACGAAGATGATAGGTTACCTCCTTTTTCCAGCCAACGGCTGATCCAAGATGTTGAGTTGCAGCGATCTCAGATTTAGAGGTGCTGCCTTGCCCTTTTGGAGGGCTGGCAAAGCTTTTTGAACTGGTTTTGAGGCTTATGAATGTATTGTTTTATCGGACAAGCTCTCCTCATGGTATTGATGGCTGCTGTTTTTCAGCAGCTGTGGCTGAGCTTCACTTCAAGGTGGCAGTATTACTTTTATTGTGGTGTTCTCGAGGCTTCTGGACTGTTTTCAGGGATTTGCTGCTGGTTGGGGCTATCGTATACAGATTTTGTGCTCGTCAAGGTGTGGTTGTTGACTTCTCCCAAGGTGAAATTCAGCTTGCTTGCAGCCAAACAAGAGAGGTTTTGATGCAACTTTTCCTCAGAGCTGAATATTAAGGGAGAAGTTGAATGGCATGTGAATTGACTCCACACTAGGTTGTAAGAAAGAGGAGTGCTACAAGCTAGCATCTTCCACTATAAAAATCTTTCCAAGAATATGAATGGTTCAGAACTTGAAATTTTAAAGGGATGAAGTGAGTTCTTGAAGTCCCAAATCACAATCAGCTGTGTGGTAGTGGAGGGCAATGCAGTAATCTTGTGTGGAGATGACATGGAGGATGAAACACGTGCATTTGAAGTACCAGCAACAAATTACATTGTGGCCTCCTGGGACAGTAGATACAGCAATCTGGGCAGCAATATAGGTTGTGATTGAAGATCGGTCAAGTCCTAGACAAACATTGATGATGTGACAGAAGTGCTGACAGTTTGGTGCCATCTAGAGTAGTTGAATGGCAGGCTACTCCTGCATTTGGTGTAGGGCAGTGCATGGCAACTAGAGATGTTTGTCGGGCAGTGATAACTATTGCTAGGGCTGCAACAACAAATCCTATCTGCAGGGCATCTCATGGATCATGATGACAAATGTGGCAGCAGCTGAGAAAGTGCTGAAGGCTGATGATGGTGATAGAAGTTTGACAAAAGTGGGATGCTAGCTTCTGTTATAAAACTTTTTGAGCTACTTGTCTTTTTTAAAACTCCAAAGGTTCAGATTAGTTCTGGATTTTAATTCGAAAACTTTTTGGAGGACTGTGCAGGAGTTCAATAAATTGGCCAATAACTGGGAATTTTGAAATTTCATCTTTGAACATCCCCTCTCCGGCCTAAAAGGAAAGAGTGACAACAATTCTGTTTCCCCCCATCCCTTGCCTTTATTATTATTATTATATTTTTTGGGAGCTAAAGGGAATCAGATGAGTAGATGGTAAATGAACGGTATGGTTTATGGAGAGGAACATGGAGTGTGTATGGCAAACATCGGGACACAGAACTCGGAAACACACAAAGTGAATGAAATGATGAATCATGTGCAATGATGATACGTGAGAGCCTTAGGGTTCCACATTGTTGGGATTGTTACTGAGGTGAGCAGGGTCAAGTTGATGACATCTATCAAGACTTGGAGATGATTGCCCTTTCCTGACTGACCAGGCGGCAACACTTGCAAAGGGATCTGCACTATGAAGGGAGTGAAAGACAGTCCTTAGGATAGGGGAGTCGATGTCAACAGTGATGTATGCACTGGATGAAGACATCTGCAGTCTGGTGATGTAGACAGCTGCAAATGGTGATTGTCAAGGGGGAGGATGATGATGATCTCCAAGAAGTAGGCAATGTTGGATGCCAATGATGAATCCTGTTGTAGGATTATCGGACTGTTGCAAAATGAAGCTAAGAAAAGTGTGCCAATAATGTCTACTGCTCATCGAACACCTACCCACCCAAAACATATCAGTGACAGGACTGTCAGCTGGTCAAAGACTGCAGAGATGAAAATTGTGAGCAGCTAGGGGACCTCCATGATGCAAAACACAAGTGTGACAGGGCTGAATCTGAGCATGGACAGCAGGAGAGAACTCGTTAGCATATCAACTGAGAAATGATTATCTGGGGATGACCAGTTTGTGGATGAGATGCAGCCAGTCAACAATGGAGGATTACATCAGCTGCTGTAGAAGCTCCTGTCCAGCAAAGGGCAGCAAATCTGTTTGCAATCCATTGGAAGGATGTTGCTGGCTCGCTAGGCTGTGGGACTGGTCGCTAGGTTGAAGGAAGATCGCTAGACTAAGATAAGCTTGTGGGCAGCGGAAGAAGAGGTAATCTGATCGGAAGAGGAATAAGTGTTGGGGTTTTGGGGGGGGGGGGGGTGGTTTTATGATTGTCCACAACATGCCCTATTTATAGGGGATTTTGGTGCACTTGTCCTACCATGTAAAATTAGTGCCAATAGATACAAATAAAGCCTTTTTGGGGCTATTACTGAAGACCAAAATTGTAACTCACTTGGGCACTACCCACATGTTAGAGATTCAGTCATCCCTTTGACGGGCGCAAACAACGTACTTTTGTATAGTTATTACTCTTGGACATAGTTATGTGTTTCTTGGATATAGGTTAGGCAGTTCCATGTAGTCATTAGTTGGTTTCCAGCATTTCCGGGCAATTAGGCAGGACAGACGGAGTGCATAGGATGCCATGTGGCATGTGCAGTATTATTGCTATTATTATTTTATTGATTTGATTTGATTTATGCAGCAATTGGGCAGTTTAAACTGGCCGACCTGATCAAAATTCTCTATTTTTTTGACCTATTTATAGGTTGTCCAGCCCCAGTGATTCTCACTTGTTTTTTTGGTGGAGAGAGAGATCATTTGGCAGTGATCCATTCAACAACCTGTTGTACATATCTGCTTTCTTCATGTCAGTGTTCATTCATTGTGGATTTCCATGTTTTATTCTCTTTCTCTCTCCTCTCCGTGTTCATTTGCTTTCGGTTTGGTTATATGCTTCCACATTCATTGTACTTTGATATGGTATCAAAGCATAATGGGGCCGATTGATTGTGGGTAAACGTGAAGAGAAGATTTCGGTGCGACAAAAGTCTGCGTTTTCAACATTTGAGGGCAAGTGGGAGGGCTATGCATTGACAAAGGCTAAGATGAACATGTGAATTTTAGAAAGGAGCAAAGTTGCTGTTTTTTAGCAGGTTTTTGCTATTTGTGAAGGAGAAAAGGCTGCATTTTTAGCCTTTTGGTGTAGATTTTGTGCCTTTGGCGATTAAAATAGGTTTGGGACAAGTGAAGGAAGCTCTAATACGTTGCATTTTCGGAGTCAAAGGGGATTGTACTTGTTTTGTGCAAGTTATTCAAGTGACAATGTCTTTTGAAATTGACTTGGAGTTTCAAGCTACTATGGAGCTTAAGGTCCCTATGTTATTGGCTCTTTCTTCAAATCAGAAGCTCATTTGGGAGAATTACCATATTTGGTGGGTAATGGTGCTTGCCATCTTGGAGTCCTATGATTTGGTGGAGTCTGTGATCGAGGCCATAGACCATCCTATAGCTTGTGATGTCTCCAAGCTTTTTGTTGATGAAAAAGTTGAGTTGGTGAAGGTACATGCAGATTGGGATAAATAGAATGCTTGCATTCGATCATTTCAATTTGTCTTTTGTACTTCGGCCATGATAGCTCACATAGATGATTTTATTATTGTTTGGGAGATATGGCTAGAATTGGATTGGTTGTATATTCAGATGATCGTGATGAAGCATGTGTCTTTGAAGGTATAGATGTAGATGTTGAACTTGTCTAAGTGCATGTTATTAAGCTTGCGATTGCAAATGCAAAATCCAAAATGCAAGGAAGACAGTTATCTGAAGAGGACATGCGTTAACTCTTCTCTGGCAATCATTGCCTTGATTTAGTGCATTCTACTTCGCCTTGATTGCTTCAGTGTGGATAGCTATCCTTAAGTGGGGGGAGTTGGTTCTGATGTTCTTGGATCAAGAGGAGCAACTCAAAGATTAGAACGCTTCTAGGTCGGAGACGTTGGTAGGATAGTCTTCTCAATAAAAGGGGAAGAATAAGAAAAAAAAAGGACGACGAGAAAATCAAGCAAGATAAAGCCAAAATCCTCAAGGAGTCTACTTGTCACATTTATGGCTAGACAGTCGTTGGAAGGATTGCCTCAACAAGGACAAGGACACCAAGAAGGAGAGATCTATGAAGGACTTAGAAGCAGTGGTTGCTTGCTTGAGGGCTTGACACCAATGGCTAACTGATGCAGTGATGGTGGCCCCATAGCCTTGTGAGTAGATTGTGGATAGTGGCGCTTCCTACCACACTCCTATAGATGGTATTGCTTGTATATGTTTAATGCATGGGCAAATTCTCATTGGTGATAGCTCTTTAGTCCCCATTAAAGACAAAGGTAATATGTAGCTAATTCCAAAATGGACAAGATAATGCTTATGTAACCAACCTTCCTCCTCGGATAGGATGGTAAACCTTTGATTACAACTTACAGAAGCAACAATTAATGCAAATTTGAAAATACAAATTTACCTATTGATCTTGGACAATGCACATCCGATTGGTCTCAAAATTGGCGCCCCTTTCGGTATTTCTTTAGCTTTATTGAAGAAGAAGTTGATTTACAATGGGATTCTCCCAATCCCTTTCGGTATTTCAACTCCCCTTGCTGTCCAAAGTGACCAGCATGTCTTCAATCTATTTTGGCCCTTGATTCAGGCACTTAATTGGTCTTCACCCACTTCATAGACGATGGAAATGCCCCAAATTCAATGGTTGGCTAGTTCTCCACCTGAATTTAGTTGAAATTTGCCTTCAGCCTTGTTGAATCCAAGTCTTGGAGCTTCTAATTTTTGGCATGCTTTCCAAGGTTGTTGCTAAACCCTAATTTCTACTGTAAATTAGGGTTTACAGTAAAGAAATTTGCAATTTCTCAACCTCCAAGGGTCCAAATGCTGAGATCTTCGGAGCAAGGTTGTGAAATGACTGGGAGATTAGAGAGAAAGTTGTAGATAGAGGAAATTCAGAGTTTCGTTGTGAAGAATGATTGAAAATCAATCAAATGCAGTTGTTGCCCTGCCACAACAACTTGTAGATGCAAAGAAATGAAGAAAATGAGTCATTTACTGCTGCTGTTCCATCTCAACAGCCTGTAGGTGTTGTCACCTGCTGTTGATTGGTCTTCTCTTGCCCTTGGCTGTCTCAGAAGGTCCTCCAATGGCTGCAAATCAGACCAGCAATCTCCTCTTTCTTTCTCTTGCAGGCTGAATTTATAAAAATGCCTCTCTGTAGTCTCTAAAGACGTTTTTTAGTCTTGCATGGGCATTTTTGACAAGTGACAGCCTTTCCAGATGGTTTTTTTTGCATTTTTATAATTAAATATTAATTTTCAGCCTTTAAATATTGAAAATTAATCTAATAATTATTTTGGTGCCTTGAAAAATAATCTGATTGACCAATAATTAAATTGGCTAGGTAACTTCCATTTCCAAGTGTCTTTGCACCATCTTTGACTATCAGATTGGTGTTAGGTACCATTAAACGCCACTTCTCTAATGTCACCAACTGACACTTATGGCTAAATGGACGACCTAGGCCAACAACTGGTATTAGATACCACTAAGTACTTGTGCGGCATAACTTATAGCAACTTTTGCCTTTGATATCCCATGATTTCCTAGAGTCATGGGCTTGTAAATTTACTCTAATTCTAGTCACACCTTATGTGTGCAACATTTACTTAACCATGTGATTAAAAATTAATCCACATGTCAAGTGAGGTTTCAAAAATACGTCCTTGTGACAGCTTATACATTAGAGGTTCTCTTTGTGCAGCGTTTAGGTTTTCTTCTTGTTTTAGCGAGTAAGATTTGTGCTCTTGGTTTTATGTATGAGTTTGATAAGGACTCCTTCCGAGTTTTTAATGGAGATTCTTGATAGGTTCTTTGTGCAGGTCATGAGGTGATGGAGTCTACAAGATGTGGACTTCATTAGTTACTTCTTTATTTCTTTCTTCACAAACTCAAATTGAGTTATGGCATGTTTGGTTGGACCAACTCAACTACAAGTATCTTAGGAAGGCAGCTTGTGTGTTAGCTAATGTGTGGATTGCTAGAGATTAGGATGCGCCACTTGCGATGCATCTTGCAGTCATGACAAGCAACACAGAGATACGATTCCTAGCAAGGCTTCATGAAGGGCAAAAGAGCCCTTTGAGCTTGTTTCGATGGACTTATATGGACTGATGAGAATAGAGTCTCTTTAGGGAAGTTTATATTAATTGTGTGATGATTTTAGTAGAATGACATGGGTGTACTTTTTGGAGTTAAAATTTGAAGCATTCTTATATTTTAAGGATTGGTTGATCTTCGAGGAGAACAAGTTTGGTAGGAAAGTCATGATCTTACATTTCGACAAAGAAGGGGAGTTTGTCTCCAACAAACTCGCTAGCTTTGTGCAAATTGAGGCATTCACTAGGAGTTTGCCAATACCAACACACCTTAGAAAAATGACATATTTGAACAGAAGAAGTGCACTATGATAGAATCCAGTAGACACCTCAATGTTTATGGGCTGAAGTAGTGGCCAGTGCTATCTATATTCTCAATCAGTCACCTATATCCACTGTGGTTGATATGATACCTTTTGAGGGTTATTTTGGTCAAAAGTTAAATGCGTCATATTTCAAGGTATTTGGTGTGATGCTTGTGTTCACATCCCAAAGAAACAAAGGGACAAGCTTGATCCGGCTTCCGAAAGACAGGTGTTTGAGGGTTATAGCTTGTAGTCATAGGGATACAAACTTTATGATTTTGCTTTAGGAGATTCTTGATAGGTTCTTTATGCAAGTCATGAGGTGATGGAGTCTACAAGATGTGGACTTCATTAATTACTTCTTTATTTCTTTCTTCACAAACTTAGATTGAGCTATGGCATGCTTGGTTGGGTGGACCAACTCAACTACGAGTATCTTAGGAAGGCAGCTTGTGCGTCAGCTCATGTGTGAATTGCTAGAGATTAGGATGTGCCACTTGCAATGTATCTTGCATTTGCGATAAGCAACACAAAGATATGATTCCTAGCAAGGCTTCATGAAGAGCAAAGGAGCCCTTTGAGATTGTTTCGATGGACTTATGTGGACTGATGAGAATAGAGTCTTTTTAGGGGAGTTTATATTAATTGTGTGATGATTTTAGTAGGATGGCATGGGTGTACTCTTTGGAGTTGATATTTGAAGCATTCTCATACTTTAAGGATTGGTTGATCTTCGAGGAGAACAGGTTTGGTAGGAAACTCATGACCTTGCGTTTTGACAAAGAAGGGGAGTTTGTCTCTAACAAGCTTGCTAGCTTTGTGCAAATTGAGGCATTCACTAGAAGCTTACCAACACCAATGCACCTTAGAAAAATGGCATATTTGAACGGAAGAAGCGCATGTGATTGAGATGGCGCAAACTATGATAGAAATCAATAGACACCTCAATGATTATGGGCTGAAGTAGTGGCCACTACTATCCATATTCTCAATCAGTCACCTATATCCACTGTGGCTGATATGATATCTTTTGAGGGTTATTTTGGTCAAAAGTTAAATGTGTCGTATTTCAAGGCATTCAGGTGTGATGCTTGTGTTCACATACCAAAGAAACAAAGGAACAAGCTTGATCCGACTTCTGAAAGACAGGTGTTTGTGGGCTATAGCTTGTAGTCATAGGGATGCAAGCTTTATGATTTCGTTTCATGGGAGGTCTACAAGAGTCAAGATGCTTGGTTCATGGAGTTTTCAATTATAGAGTGGGTATTGACCATCTTGTCCTTGGCGACTCGGTGGGTGTTAGTTGGGCACATGAGCTAGTGTCTTTGGAGCTTATGTCTCTTGAGGCTCCACCATTAGTGGTAGGTGGGATTGCTTTACCATTGGATTTACTTGTTGAGATGGCACTGATGGATGTTTTAGAGACTTCATCAGAGGTAGAGCGGTAAGGGGAGTATTGGCCTCCTCCTCATTGGGCACATGATACACAGTGATGCGAGGATTGAGGGAGTTCTTGAGGAGTGGTGGTTGCAAGATGATCCTTGGTGGTCTTAGAGGAAACAAGCACTCTCCATTGAGCTTGTTTGTATTAACTATTGTTTAATGTGTCCTATTTCAAAGTATTCAGGTGTGATGCCTATGTTTATATCTCGAAGAAACAAAGGGACAAGCTTGAGCCAACTTTCAAAAAATAGGTATTTGAGGGTTATAACTTGCGTCACATGGATACAAGCTTTATGATCCTATTTCTTGAGACGTCTACACGAGTCAAGATGTTTGGTTCATGGAGTTTTCAATTGTAGATGGGGATATTGAATATCTTGTTCTTGGCAATTTGGGTGACAATTAGGTATCTTAGTTAATACATTTGGAGCCTATGCCTCTTGAGGCTCCAACATCAATGGTTGATGAGATTGCTTCACCATCGGATTCACTTGTTGAGACGACACTGGTGGATGTTCTAAAGACTTCATCAGATGTAGAGCTATGGAGTATCGGTCTCCTCATCATTGGGTATGTGATGCATCCGATGATGTAGTGATTGAGGGAGTTTTTGAGGAGTGGCAGCTGCAGGATGGCTCATGATGCTCTCGGAGGAACCAAGCACACTCCATTGAGCTTCTTTGTACTAACTATTGTTTGATGTCTTGTGCCATACAAGATAGGGAGTCAACTTGTCACGAGGACGTGAAAATTTGATGCTTTGCTTATGTTTAATTGACATTTGATTAAAGGATTAATCAAATGTGCAATTAAAAGATGCACATGTGTTGCTCATGTGAGGTGCAAGCTACTTTTTCATAGTTGAAGGCCAAAGGACCTTGTGAAAAAGATGGGTGTCAAAGGCAAAAGTTGTGACAAGTTACACTTGTTAGATTCTAGGTGAATTTTGGTGTAAGTTTGCCCCTAGGACCATTAATTGGTCATTAAGTATCAGTGGTGACACTAGGGACTAGGCATTAATTAATGGATTAATGCTTGTCCAAGGCATTAATACCAAACTACCAACCCCCGCAATTAATTAAAGGAAAATACCAAGGAAGCGTGCAAATGTACATTTTCATATCCTTTGCCTTACTTTGCTGCCTAGAGGATAGGTCAGGCATAAAGTGACCTCAACTTCGCCTTAGCATAGGGACATATTATCCGTCTAGCGAAGAGAGACCTCAAGGGTAGCTATTGTAAAACATTATGATCTATAGGTGACAACGGCAAGACTTAATAGGGGAGGGCAACCCAATGATTGGGAGTCGGAGGATCCATAGTACTTGTTACCTCGTATTCATCTTACAAAACACTGACTAACGGGAAAGGGATCTATACATCTGCGAGATGGTATCAAGTCTCATAAGAAACCTTTGATGATATGTCTAGTTTCAATAAAGCAGAGAAAAAGCCAATATAAAGTAGCCAGGACTAAAAATATAACCAGATTAAAGTATGTCGTCGTTAGCAAAAATCATGAAAAAATACCTAAAGGCCTCTTATAGAAATATGGCTAATAGCCTATAGCGGGTTCAAATCGATAACAAACTGTGATAACAGAATTGCAACGTCTTTATCACAAGTTACTTTGGGTTGCAAATGGCCTAGCCAATTAATTTTTGGATGGGCAAGGTCAATTTTCTGGGCATGGATTAAGGGCTGAATTAATTTTCAGAAAAAATGGATTAAGGGCTGAATTAATTCTGAAAATTAATTAAATGACTGGAAATTGTTAAAAATGGATTAAGAAAGCTACCACTTGGTAAAACTTTCCCATGCAAGTGGGGGAAATGCTAAATAGGACTGAAGGGAGAGGGAAATCTCGTTTTTTCATTTTGGAGCTGTTGGGAAGAGGTGTTGGATTGTTACTGTCAGCTTTTGGGGCCATTTCCCAGCCATTGAAGACCATTTTGGTGATGGAGATTGCATATGCTTGACCTTGGGAAGCTGGCTATTGCTGTTGATGCACTTTCTCTTGAAGATCATAGTCTTTGATACTCCTATTGTTGTTGGTACATCCGTTTGGGGCTGGTACAGCAGGGCAGCTGCTGAATTTGATCAGTTCTTCGCAACAAATCTCAGAAATTTCTCTCTCTATAGCATTCTCTCATCTCCTTCAGCTTATGTTCAGCCATTCTCAGCAATTCTCAGCCATTCGGAGGTGATCCTAGCCATTTTTGGTGGGCTGATATGTGATTTCTGCAGTAAATCCTAATTTACAGCAGAAACTAGGGTTTAGCAGCCACCTTGGGATCAGTGCCAGAGATTGAAGGCTCAAGGGACTGAAATCAACAGCTAATAATTGAAGATTATCAAGGGATATTAGGAGCTAGCCCATCCCAAATTGATTTAGGGTAGCATTTGGCCAGCCAAGGGTCAAATTGGAGAAGAAGTCTTGGGTGAATCAAGGGGCAAATGACCCAAAAGGCTTAGTCCAGCCAGCGTGATTGCGCCTGTTTTGCAGGCTGAACTCCATGGTTGGGATTTATTATGTGGACTGCTCACCAAGGCTCCATTGAGCATTAACAAGTGTGTGGCTTGTTTGGAGGCTCACCAAGGCTCCATTGAGCATCAACAAGTGGGCATTCATCATCATTACCATCAAATTTGATCTGAATATACTGTGAACTGTCTGTGTGGACTGTGCCTGTGAACAGGCTGCTCTTATTGGCAGAGATTTAAGGTTAAAAGCACTTGTCAAGTGGCATAGGGCATGGATGCATACCAAGGAAGGTTCTTGAAGGGTATACTCTGCTATTGCCCCTGTGGGAGCTCATGTGTGAGCTGTAATAGAGTTGTTCAGATCTGAATACACAGGGTTAAACTTTTATTGGAGTTACAAGGACATTATACAGTTGTGGTGTCTGCATTTTGGATGCTCTTTGGCATGTACATTAAGCTTGAATGTAGCACATGATGCTTGGTAGAAGACATGTCATAATTCTTGGGTATTTCGACATAAATTTGGAGCTTGGAATGGCCTGATCTGAGAGCCTGTGATAGGTTGAAAACTGAAAAAAAAATTGCAGACATATAGCACTAATTGGTTACTCCTGTTCTTGGAAGAACTAGTTGATTTGGTTAGCCCCACAGGTACTTGAAGACTTGGTTTGTGACTGTTAAATGCTTGAGCATTGGAAACGAAAGTGATGCAAATGTTTTATGGTTTTTTTTGGGACTGAAATCAATCCCTGTTGCCAGTGCATTGGCTGTTTGAAATCTGGGAATGTATTTACGACATTCATATATGCTGGTTATATACTGTTTTGCGTTTCTATGCCAATGTACGGCTTGACACATGTACTAGCAGCTATCTATGAAAGTTTGGGACATGTATGACATGTATACCACTCAGTTTTAGGCTTGAAACCACTGCTGGTCACTCACAAAATTACAGTTTTCAGACTGCATGTATGTACCCTGGCAGTGAGGTTGCAGGAGTTCAAACCGGAGTAAATACATAGCATTTGTACTGACTGTTTTACCTACAGGTTAAGCCACTTGTTTGTGGGCTGTTTTGGGTTGTTAGTGGGCTGAAATACCCTGGTTTTTAACTGCAATTAATTGCAGAAAACTGTCCTAAACAGTTCCGGGCTGAAGTTGAATTGTTAAGAAGATCTTGGTTTGCAGGTAGTCAGGCAAGGTCTACAACATGGCAAATGCTGATAGAACTGATAAACGTAACCCAGATTGTGGGAGAAAAGCTTGATAGTAACAATTATGCAATATGGAAGTTCCGCATGGAGAACTTTCTGATAGGCAAAGGATACTGGGACTTAGTGACAGGTATTGAGGTTGAACTTGAAGTTTCAGAAAGGAATCCTACAGCTGATCAAAGACGAGCGCATCGAGCTTGGACGGAAAGAGCTCGCAGGGTTTTACATTGGTTGTCATTATGTATCTCGGATGCTATGGTGATGTAGATCATGAACTTTAAATCCCCAGCAGATGCATGGAATATATTGGTCAAATACTATGGTACAACCACAAATGCCAGGAAGATACAATTGAAGCAGAAGTTCAATAACATGGAGAGGAAGAGCAAATCCATACAGGATTATGTCACAAAGGTTAAGACCATAGCAGATCAGCTGGCATCTGTTGGTTCACAGGTTGAAGATGAAGATATGGTTGCAATGACTTTGAATGGCTTGGGTCATGAATATAAGTCTTTTGACACTTCAGTGTTTGTGCGGGCTGAAATGCTTGACTTTAATGAGCTGGTTGCATTATTGATTCATGAAGAGGTGAAGCTTGGCTTAGCTACAGGGTCAAGCAGTTCAAAGAATAAGGATGCAGTTTTTTACTCGAATCAGCGTGGCTGTGGCAGCCGTGGTAGGGGCTATGGATCTGGCAGAGGAGGCCATCAGAATGCATCCTATGGTAATAGCAATCAGTCATCATCAAATGCAAGAGGTGGTGGAAATTTTCGAGGCAGGGGGAGATCTAACTTCTGTGGCAAAGGCTCATGGCAGCTGCAGCGTTCGTCTGACAATCCGAACAAGGATAAGGATTGTCATTACTGCGGAAAGTATGGGCATATTGCAAAGGACTGCTGGAAGAAGCAGGGAAACCAGAAGGGCAAACAGCATGGACACTATGCTAGGTCCAGTCAGGCAGATGACTCTGGTGATAGACTGTTTGCCATGCAATATGTCAAAGATAAGGCTACTGAAAAATCATCTGATGATGCAGTGTGGTACATTGACTCAGGGGCGTCGAATCACATGACCCCTCACAGTGACTGGTTCATTGATATGGTGGCTGAAAAGCATGGCTATGTATTCACAGGTGATGACATGCAACATAGCATTGAGCATAAAGGCAAAGTGCCTCTTGTGGTTCATGATGGCAAGAAGAAAAATTTGCATGATGTCTTGCATGTCCCTTCAATTACGAAGAACTTATTGTCTGTCGGTCAGATGACGGAGTAGAACTTGCAGGTTAGATTCAATAAACATGGCTGCTTTATTGAAGAGTTTGGCAATGGATGCAAGTTGATAGCTCGTGGTCGCAGGAATGGCCGAATGTTTACTCTTGATGCTTCTTTGCCAGAGCTGAATTCAACTATGTTTGCCCATGGTTCTGGCACTGTTAGGGATTTGGAAATATGGCACAAGAGAGTGGGGCATGTTAATTTGCAAAGGCTGAAAATTATGTAGAAGAAACAGTTGGTTAAAGGTTTCCCCAAGTTCCAATATTCAGATATTGGTCATGTATGCGATGCTTGCCAGTTCGGTAAGCAGTCTAGACTGCCGTTTGTCAGGTATGTAAGGCAGAGTACACGTCCATTATAGTTAGTGCACTCTGATGTTTAGGGGCCAGCTCATAATGCATCTATGGGAGGTTTCAGATATTATGTATCTTTCATTGACGACTACAGTCGCTATACCTGGCTTTACATATTGAAAACAAAAGATGAGGTCTTTGCTGTTTTTCAGTAATTTAAAGTACAGGTTGAGAAGGAGTTTCAATGCTACATCTCTTGCTTGAGATTTGACAGTGGTGGGGAGTATGTATCAAATGAAATTGATGATTTCTTGGTTGAAAATGGCATTCGTAGGCAGCTAACTTGCAGCTACACTCCGCAGCAGAACGGAGTAGCTGAAAGAAAGAACAGGGTTCTGATGGAAGCTGCTAGGGCCATGATGAATGAAAAGCATATGCCACTTTACTATTGGGTAGAGGTTGTTATGACAGCCGTATACATTCTGAACAGGACTCCCATTGCAGGTATTCATGAGATGACACCGTTTGAGAAGCTGTATGGCTATAAGCCGGATGTAAGTCACATGAAAGTCTTTGGCTGTCTTGCTTATGTGCATATTCCAGATGAAAAAAGGAAGCAGCTGGATCCCAAAGTGCATAAGTGTGTTTTCATTGGATATTTGCAGGAGAAGAAGGCATACAAATGCTATGATCCCTCTACCAGGGAGACTTTGGTGAGCAGGGATGTTATCTTTGATGAGATGGGCTCTTGGTATGTATCACCAGTTGCAGTGCCATCGGTTATGCTTTCCACTCATGTCTCTACAGTTGATTCACAGCAGAGCACTGCTATGACAGGACCTAGTAGTCAGACAGTATCCCCATGGACAGGGAGATTGAGGAGCTCACCGTCCACTGACACCAGTCTGTCAATGAGGGGGAGACATGATGTCTTGGACAGCAAAGGAAAAGAGAAAGTTATTGAGGATGCATCTGGAATGATGACACCGGGCAGAATGACTTCTGGCTATGAGTCTGCAGATACTTTAGACAGCGAACTTGGTATTCCGACTGTCTATACGCCTGGCACAAGACAGAGTAGGTATATTCTGCCTCATGAGAGAGGGGATTCAAGTAGTGCACCACAGCTTAGACGCTCGGAGAGGGTCAGATACCCTGTTGACAGGTTGACATACAGTGGCTACTCCGCCCAACAGTATGGACTTGATTATGAGTAAACATTCAGCCTTGTTGCCAAGATGGCAACCATTCGCACTGTGATTGCCTTGGCTGCTGCTAAAGGCCGGAAATTGCAGCAGATGGACGTTAAGAATGCATTTCTTAACGGTGACCTAGCAGAGGATGTTTATATGGTTCAGCCGGAAGGGTATGTTCACCCTGATTTTCAGCATTATGTATGCAGGCTGAAAAAGGCATTGTACGGGCTGAAGCAGGCTCTGAGAGCTTGGCATGCTAGGATCAGTAACTACTTGCAGAGATTGGGTTTTGCTGTTGGCAGGGCTGATCACAGTCTATTTACAAAGAAGACTGACAGTGGCTTGGTAGTGCTGGTCATATATGTTGATGATTTGATAATCACTGGTGATAATGACTTGGGCATACGGCATGTAATGAAGATGCTGAAATCTGAATTTGACATGAAAGACCTAGGAGAACTGAAGTATATCTTGGGCATTGAGGTAGTTCCAGCTGGAAATGGTTTATGGCTGATGCAGAAGCACTATGCTATGGAGATGTTGAAGAAGTATGGCATGGCTGAATGCAAACCGTTGGATACACCTCTTGATCAGAATGTCAAGTTAGACATGAACACTGGGGCTGAAGTAGAGGATGTGACTATGTACAGGCCGGTGGTTGGCAGCTTGATTTACTTGACCATCACTAGGCCTGACTTGAGCTATGCTGTAGGGCTCATAAACCAGTTTATGCAGAAGCCTAGAAAGCCGCACTTGGATGCAATTAGACGCATTATGAGATATGTTAAATCCACCGTAGAGTATGGGCTGTTCTATGTCAGAGATAAGCCCTTGACATTGACTGGATACACGGATGCAGATTGGGTAGGTTGCTCATATGACCGTAGATCTACAAGTGGATATGAATTTGGATTTGGTAGCGGCATGATTAGCTGGAGCAGCAAGAAGCAACCTACGGTTGCTTTGTTGAGTACTGAGGCAAAGTACAGGAGTGCTGCATTGGCAGCATGCGAGATTTCATGGCTGCTCAAGCTTATGGCTGATTTGGACATACAGGTAGATGCTCCAGTGAAGTTACTATGTGATAATCTGAGTAGTGTACTCCTAGCTATGAATCCAGTCTATCATGCCAGGATGAAACACATAGAGGCACACTACCATTTCATTAGAAAGATGGTTCTTGCAGGACGAGTGGATCTTATGCATGTAAAGACAGATGAACAGGTTGCAGATATATTTACCAAGTCTTTGGGTAAAGATAAGTTCTGCGTTTTTAGACAGCTGCTTGGAGTACAGATGCTGTCTTGAGCTTGAGGGAGAGTGTTAGAATATCAAGCTCTTTCATATGTGTTTGACCGACATGAGCTAGACATAGCTAGCTAGCTATATTAGTCAGGTATATTAAATAAGTCGGTACTCTAGTCTTTATAGTTAGTGTGAATGGTCCTTCTGGACTTGTAAATACTTGACCTATGTCTTTTTAGTAAATGAGAAGAATGAGAGAGGAAGCATGTTGCTTCACTCTGTGTGTTGCTCTCTATCTGCATCCATGAAAGCTAAGAAGGCTGGTTTCACAATCTCCATGAAAGAGACTTAGTAGTCATAGCATTGGAAGAGGGCTTTAAAGTTGGGTGCTATTGAGCAGAATGGCACTTGAGATCTTATGCCTTGGCATGTTCATAGGAAGACGATTGGAGTCAAGTGGATCTTTAAGTCCAAGTACCATAGTGATGGCACTTTGAATAAGCACAAGGTGCGGCTTATTGCTAAAGGATTCACACAACTAGGAGTGGATTTCCATGATACCTTTGCATCTACAACTTGGATGGCTACTATTAGGGCCACTGTTGCCTTAGCCAGCCATAAGAGATGGCCGATTTATCAGTTTGATGTGAAGTTTGGCTTCTTTAGTGGTGATTTGAAAGAGGAGATCTATGTTGAGTAGCATCTTGGCTTCTCCTCATTCAATGTTAAAGTTTATAGGTTGAAGAAGGCCCTTTACGGCCTTAAACAAGCTCGGTATGCTTGGAATGAGAAGATAGATTCATTTCTCCAAGGGAAGTTAGGATATTGACGTTCCTTTGTTGATCTTTTATATGTCCACACCTTAGTCAAGAGCATGCATTTTTCATGCTTTATGTGGATTCAAGATGATCTCATTTTGACAAGTGACAATGCCCAAAACGTCAAGTAGACAAAGGAGGTCTCCACAAGATGTTTGAGATGATGTATATCGATCTTCTCCAATTCTTTCTAGGTCATGAGATTGGACAACCCTAAGGGGGATTTTTATCTCCTAGCATTATTATTTGCAAGGGCTTTTGACTACTTTTGAGATGGAGGGATGTACTACTCCCATGGATTCGAATTGGAAGGCTATGGCCCATGTAGATTCATTAGTATTAGCAAATGCTTCCCTATGTATGTAGTTGATTGGGTCGTTGATATGGCTTTTCAATACTTGGATTGATCTGTGTTTTCCTATAGGTTTGCTTGCAAGGTTCATGAGTGCATCTAAGTTGGTTCATTGGAAGTTGCAATGAGGGTTTTGCGGTTCTTGAGGGAGACCCTTGACCTAGGTATTTATTATTTGGCAAATGCAAGAGATTTATCCTTTATTCTATAAGGTTGGATAGATTTAGAGTGGGTTGGAGATGTTGACCACAGATAGTCCAACGACAATATATTACTTCACTTTGGGTCTAGGTGCTATCTCTTAGAGTAGTAGTAAGAAGCCCGCAGTTGCCCTATCATCTATAGAGGTGAAGTATAGTGTGGCTTTGGAGGTTGTTACAAGAGCTTGGTTGTCCTCAGATATGTCCTACTGCACTTCATTGCGACAATGAGAGTTGCATTGCTTTGACACGGAATCTTGTAATCTATGCTAGGTCGAAGCACATTGAGATACAATACCATTTCGTCTGAGAGAAGATTTTGGATGAGACTATTGATGTGGTGTATTGCAAGATGGAGGATAACTTGGTAGATTTGTTTATGAAGGCTCTTTTTCATTGCATTCTTTGATATTACTTGAGATTCTTGAGCATAATGTTGTGTCCAGGGTTTGAGAGGGGGTGTTAGAGATTTAGTTGTACGTTGGATAGGCACAAGTAGGGTATTGTTGTAAAGTTAGTACTCTTGGGCATAGTTACACATTTCTTGGATACAGATTGGATAGTTTCATAGAGTCATTAGTTGGTTTCCAATATTTTTGGGCAGTCAAACATGCCAAATAGATTGCATGTGATGCCATGTGGCATGTGCATTATTTGTGCAACATTATTAATATTATTATTTTATTGTTGCGATTTAATTAATACAACAATTGCCTAGCTCGATTAGTTTTTCTTTATTTTTTGGGCCTATTGATAAGTTGGCCAGCCTTGGTCATTCTCACTTGTTTTTAAGGTGGAGAGAGAGATTGTCCAACAGAGATACATGCGACAGCCCATCGTACATATCTACCTTTTTCATTTCAGCGTTCATTCATTGTAGGTTTTTGGGTCCTCTCTTTCTCTCCTCTCTTTGTGTTTGTTTTCTTTTAGTCTGGTCATATGCTTCCACACTTGTTGCACTCTGACACCACATACTCGTGCTCATATACCGGGCAAGGGATGAGACAAGTGGAGGCAGATGACATGTTTGGGAGAGTATGCTAGAGATTTCAAAAGTGGATGTAGTGATGGAAGCGTGGAAAACTATTGTAATAGATTGTTAAACACAAGAGACAAAGGAAAGAGAAAGAGAAAGAGAAACACTGCAAAAGAAAAGAACATTCCACAAAGAACTTAGAAGCAAAGAGATACTCGGGAAATGGAATCCATATACGAAGATATGAGACAATATAGAACATGTGAGTCATTGGCTGTGACATTAGCACTTGCTCCTCTCCCTCCACCAGAGCCTGTTAGATGATGAATGACAGATGGTGCATGATACAAACTGTGGAGAAGTACCTAATAAATAGGCAAAAATAATGCCATAAATGGTGACAGGTTGACATATTTTCACCATCCACACTTGCTCTTACCGTAAAGCTGTTGATGTCTTGCAGTCCTTTTGGAGGTGTCCCTTCTTGCCTTAATAATAGCACTGAGATTTCTTCCTTCATCATATGGCACTCCTCTATGAAACTAGAACATTTGAAGCACCAAGAGATAGCATCCTCATAGAAACTTGAAGTTGAACACAACAAGTCTCCAACATAACACTTGTAGATGAGGAAAGAATGTCCGCATGCTGACCATTGGGAGGAGATGCTGGAGGAGCCATGATGAGGGAGAGACAAAGAAGATTAGGAGAGGCAAGGGATCATCGGGGGGGAAGTATGCCAAAAATACAAACTCACAAGGATTGTATGAGTTCAAAGCAATAAAGAAAGCACATTCATAAAAAATCAATAGTAAGTAGAGTGTGGTGATGAGAACATGACAATCGGATGCACATGAACCCTCTCTAAAGCTGAGCAGTGTATCACGACAGAAAAGTACGGCCCAACCACACCCATGAAATAGCTTGAAACCTTTTGCCCAGCCCTGCACAGAAATTAAAGAGCAAAACGCAAATGCTGATCAGTAAAATGGAGACAATAGCGGCATTAAACCCAATTTCCTTGTAAGGAGAAATAGTTCACCTCAGCCAACAGACACTGAAACGCAGATGTGAAAGGGTCAATAACAGGTCCCTAGCCCTAAAACAGCCCTAGAAATCTGTAAATGCAAATGGCAAACGGCAAAACATTGAGAAAGAGCGGAAAAACAGGCCGAAAATTAGTAGAGGATGGTTGCCCAAGCTGTAAATCAGTCGTATTAGTTAGAATAGGTCTAAACAGCAGACAAGAAGTCAAAATTGAGACCTGAAATAGTGCAAAACAGCAGCAGAACAGTGATCGTGCAATTTGATACCATGTTAGAAGTGGATGTAGTGATGGAAGCGTGGAAAACTATTGTAATAGACTGCTGAACGCAAGATACAAAGGAAAGAGAAAGAGAAACGAAGCAAAAGAAAAGAACACTGCACAAAGAACTCAAAAGCAAAGAGACACTCGTGAAATGGAATCCATATACCAAGATATGAGACAACACAGAACCAATGTGTCATTGGCATCTTGTTCTCTCCCTCCACTAAAACTTGTCAGATAATGAATGTGATGATTGTGGAGGAGTGCATGAAATAAATAGGCAAAAATATGTGCCATAAATGGTAATAGGTCGGCCAACATTTAATACTGGTTGACTAGCATAAAATGCTAAAATAGCCATCTTAAAATGCCAGATAAAATGCCTAAATAATCTAGAAAATGTCATGGTGATGCATGGGCGTGGAAGACAGGGCGATGGAAAATCATGTTGTGTCTTGGTAATTATGGGCAGCAAGATGATGTTTTTCCATCATGAAGGTTGGAGATGACATCTTTCCTAAAGATGCATCTTTTGTATGGCGATATGGCATTTTTATTAAGTTGAACTCGAAAAATTTTGAAGCAATAATCAACAAAGCAATGATTGCTTTAAAAAAATGGATAAAGGAAGTGTTGAATTGAAAATTGATGTCGGTTGCATGAATCCCAAGCGTGGATGAAAAACATAGTGATAGCGATTGTTGGAGATCACATTGGTGCTTGTCCTAGTGGCGAGCAATGAATGAGCACATATCCTTTTTTTTTTTGCTTGTTCATGTCGAGCTGTGAGGAGCAACAAGCAATTCTACTAGGATGTTGGAATGTGCACGAGATCAAGGTGAATTGGAGTGTTTGTGGCTTGATTGAGTTGAAGGTCAATACAAATCTCTATTTTACTACTGCAAGAAAGATTTGAAGATCTCTTCCACCTTTCTTGGGTTCTCTTTTCTTCTATTGAGTTGTGCATTAGGGCCATGCATCTTATAGTTGGTACGAGAGCCAACTCTCAAGGATGGGTGAGAAGTAATAGGATTGGAGAATTCTAAAATTTTCGTTTCTTATCTAAAGCAGTAGGTTATATGGATTTTCGTTTTTCAATCATGGATGCGTTGTACAAAGATGCTTTTTACACAATAAGGCAGCACGAGTGGTAGCGGAGACAATACACTTGGAGGTGGTGTGATGCTAGAACTAGAAAAGAGCCAATAGGTTGTTCAATCAAAATAAACACCACCTCAACAATAATGATAGAGAGAATAACAAATTTAGTCATATACCCATCAAACCATACAAAGATACAAGAGCACCTATTGTAGCTCCTAGACTCAATGGGAGCACTACAAATTTTATGACTAAGATGCATAGACACAGTGTATAAAGGCATGCCTACTATACAAGCTAGTCTTTGATGAATTTCGCAGTCGTGACACTATGAAGATATCTAAGAGCGATAGATAGAACATCAATAATAGTAAATACAAAGACACTCTCTTTGGCAAACATGATAGCCCCTTCATAGTCAAAGTCTTCATCCACAAAGAAGCAATTGTCAACCCAAGGTTTGCTAATAAGTAGCATCAACATATCTTTGTACACGAGCAAACTCTTCTAAAACCATGCAAGATGGGGTTAAACCCTTGATTAGCATCTAGTTATGGTCTTCCACAAACTTGCAAATGATCAAGGAACCCAAACAAGGGAGTCGAGGCTTTGAATGGGTGGTAGTGACCTGATTAAGTACTAATTACAGAAAGCACAAAATTCACATAAACTGAATTACAAATGTTACCGATCAATCTTGGATAATGGACATTTGGTTGGCCCCAAAAATTGGTATCCCTTGTGATATTCCTTTAAGTTCTATTGCAATTGGATGAAGTACATTGAAATTGCTACAATCTCCTTTGCTTTTGAATGCCTCTTGTTATCATAAATGACCAATGAGCCTTCTTATTAGTTTGCCCCTTGATTTACCTAGGGGTTGTCTTGCAATTGGTTGGTCAAATCTAACCCAAAATCCAATTGGGATGGTTGGCTTTTTGAAATCTTTGGCTATGCCTTGAATTCTAGTTGTTGGTCTCAAATGAATCCAGAGTTTCGATATATAGTAAGAAAAGATAATTCGATATGCTTTTAAATGGATAAATATGAGGATGAAGAAGATATGGCTATAGATAATGAAAAAGACGAAAGAGTCAGGGACAACACTTGAACACTTTGACAAGAAGAGAAGGGTGGACAAATTTGGAGTTTAAGAGGACCCGAAGGAAATCATATGGATATTTGTTAGAGAATGGTTTTTTATGGAAGTACCCAAAGCATAGTTGAGGTATACCATTGTGAGTAGTATGTGATAGAGATACTTAGTTGTTGTGGATTATGAATACTTAATGATTGTAGATGTGAGAAAAAGTAGAGGGGAGAGAAATTTTTGATTTTTATCATGAGGAAGTGCTCAAATTTGCTACTGCATTGCTGGAAATGTTTAATGGTTGAATGATTGCAGCCCACCATCAATAGGATCCCCACATGCAGTCACTTGCCCTTGTGGCCCCCAAAATTGCTGTTTCTTGCATGTAGACAGCTTACACGGGCTGTTGCTTGCCTCCAATGGCCTTCTAATCTCCTAACGGCAGCGCTGTGCTAGACTCCAATGGTTGGGCTGATCACTAATGGCTGGAAAATTGCAGCAGCAGCTCTCTTTCCTCCTCTCTCAATCTCCACAATGTTGGAATGAGCCTTGGCTAGCCCCAAATAGCCTTTTCCTCACTTGCATGGGCAAGTTTTGCCAAGTGGCGGGCTTCTTAATGCACTTTCAGTTATTTAATTAATTTTTAGAATCAATTACTTATGAAAATTAATTCATCTCTTTGTTCCTATCCCAAAACTTTACTGTCCACATTTGCAACTAAACTGTCTAGGCCATTTAAACTCCCAAGTGGTCATGTGCATTACTTGACCCTTTGAACTTGTAGTCATTAATCAATCAATTAATGCCTAGTTTCTAGTCTTACCACTAACACTTATTGGTCAAATAAATGCCCTGACACACTAGGCACTACCTTCTATATGTCCAATGCAAATTATTACACTTTTTGCCTTCAATACCCACTGACATCTCGAGGTCCTTGGCCTATCATTGTGACTTAGCTGACTTGCACAATGTGTGCGCCTTTCACATTTGCACATTTGATTAATAACTAAATCAAATGCTAGGCAAAACGTTAAAAACGTTCTCATGATAGACCTCCCCCTTTAAATCCTTGCAATCACCCTTGATTGCACTATAATTTTGTCAAAAGCATTCATTGCTACTGTTGGAAATACATGTTGGAATCATAATCGAATAACGTGTGCACCTATTGCTTAACCATGCTCATGTCCTTTGCATGTTTGAAATTCCAGCCACTCAAACCTGTAATGCATAATCTAGGCATCAAGAATGCCTCATAGCAATGATGTATTGTATGATACTCATGTAAAATATACATCAATTGCAAGCCATATGTATCTTAGGTAAATGTAGTTCTCTTACATGACTTGCAAATGTATAGTATATACCGTCCATGTGTCCCTTACATACCTTGCAAATGCACATTATATCCAAATGTGCATTTCATGTATTCCATACATGCCAATAGCCTTGCAAATGTGTAGTTTTAGAGCCTACGTGCAAACCACACACATTTGCATACCAACTCACAATGACTAGTACATTGAATAGTGATTCCAATGGCACAAATTTTGTTAGCATATAGTACATTGGATACAAACCAAGTACATTTGAGATCCATATATAACTGAGCCGTCCATCAGTAGGGGAGGGGAGATGTAACCTCCCCCTTGAGCATAATCAAAAGCATTGCTTAGTGCTGAAATTTTAATCAGCCAAGCATTACAACAAGAATGTCTTCATACAATGAGATGGGATCAAGCAGTGATGATGTCTCTCCGTCTGAAATTTCACAAAATGTAGGGGAGATTGCAATGCCTAATCTTGGACAAGGCACTTAGCATGGGCAGCAAGCAATTAATGTTGATTTAGACTAACATTTTGGTCCTTATAAGCCTCTTGAAGCTAATGACCAACAAAGAGGAAGAGGACCAATTTAAAGATCAACTAAGGATAGCAACTGAAATTTTCGTGCAATTGGCATATGATCCATTTATGCACTTTTTGAACTCCCCAAAGGAGGGAAGCAAAGGTAAGAAGATGAAATCATCTTCAAGAGCTTCAAGATAGTAAGATGCACCTAAGGAAGAGCAAATGCAGCAACATGATGTTCAAAATGTGGGTAAATAAGCATAAGCAAATGATGCCAATAGTGGGTAAGTGACGACTAGCTTGAAAGAGACTGATGGTATCTTGGCAATGGAACCATGAAACCAAGTTTCCTTCTTCAGAAGGGTGGTAATGACTTGATTAAGTACTAATTACAGCAAGCACAAAATTCATGTAAATTGAAATACAAATGTTACCAATCGATCTTGGATAATGGACATCTTGTTGGCCCCAAAAGCTGGCACCTCATGCGGTATTTCTTTAACTCTTATTGCATTTGATGAATTATATTGAGATTGCTACAATCTCCTTCACTTTCCAATGCCTTGTGCTATCATAAATGACCAGCAAGCTGCCTTGTTAGTTTATGCCTTGGTTCACCTAGGGATTGTCCTTTAATTGACCCTTGGCCGGTCAAATATTATCCCAAGTTCAACTAGGACAGTTGGCCTCTTGAAATCTTTGGCAATTCCTCAAATTTCAGTTGTTGATTTTAAGTACTAAGCCTTTAATTTTTGGACATGGGATCTGAGGTGATTGTTGAACCCTAATTTCTGATGTGAATTAGGGTTTGCAGTAGCAAATGCTATGTTGTCCACCTTCTATGTTTGATATTTGTTGTAAATTGCTAAGAAAGGTTAAGGGAATGATTGTAGATGAGAGAGAAAGATTTAAATTTTATCGCGAGGAAGTGCTAAAATTTGCTGTTGTCTTGTTGGAAATGGCTAGATGATTGTAGCCCATTGTCAAGAAGAGTTCCACATGTAGTCGCCCACCCTTATTGGTCCCAAAATTGTTATAGCTTACTTGTAGACAGCCTACAGGGATTGTTGCTGGTCTCTAATGGCCTCCTTATTAGGTAGTGGCGGCTCTTTGCCAGTCTTCAAAGAATGAGGCTCAGCTAGCCCCAAACAACCTTTTTCTTACTTGCATGGGCAAGTTTCAACCATTTAATTAGTTTTCATAATTTACTTAATTTTGAAAATTAATTTAGCCCTTGTCCTTGCCCAAAAAATAATGTGTCCATCCACAATTAAATTGGCTAGGTTATTTTGACTCTTGAGTGGTCTTATGCATTAATTGACCTTTGAATTGATATTAGTTAATTAATTAATTAATGCCTAGTTCTTAGTGTCACTACTATCACTTATTGGTCAAATAAATGCCCTAAGCCAAAACAAACACTAGACACCCCCTAGACTTGTTCAATATAACTTATTATTCACTGTCAAATTGAGCAAATTTAGACCTGTACTTAAGATTTGCATTGTTGCCATAGCGAATCAGCATTCAATTCATGCAAAAAAACAAAGGGTAATTGCTTTGCTCCTTGCAATATGCATTCAATTAGGTATTGCCTTGCGTTTTCCTAAATTTTCCATACATTTTTCTACAATAGAATGGTTTTATTTCAGCAATTTCATGCAGAACAATTGATCCACGGTGCATAATGACCTTGTCACCTTCAATGTTGGCCTCGAAACAACTTTAGAGTCTTAAAAAATGCACACGAACACTTGAGCTTGCCAACCTTGATAATGATAGTCAATCTTTGAGCGCAATTTCATGGAGCTTTTGCCTAAACAGTTGCCTTGCATAGTTTCTGTGCAATCTCATGTTGTTCCTCTCACAAACTGAGAGATTTCTCGCAATGAAACTATGAGAAGACCACTTTCTTTGTAACAAAGTTGTCGAGGCTTGTTATTTAGAGGAGTAAAGAGAATCTCGGTTTGCAATGCTGTAATACCGTATTATGGTGAGAATTAGGGTGAAAAAAACAACATATCTTGTTTTAAATATATTTACCAAGATATCCAATTGATTTCCCCGAGGAGAGAAGTTTTGTTGTTATTCGACTCCATACGCGCTATCAACTCATATTCTTGTCAAAGTAGCGATGTGGAAGTGTAGGACAAAGACTAAGAGAGAGTGAACATAGAGAGAAGAGAGAGAGTAAAGGAGACAGTGTAACATAGAAAATCTGCAGTGTAGTATGCTGTATAAGAGTGCAAAAAATATACACGGGGGTAGAGGAAATATCTGCGTGTGTGTCCGTCTTGAAGACCTTGATCTCTCTAAGCACAGTCAGTCTCACCAGACAGATCTCAAGATTAGAATGAATAAGAGTCCGCCACCAATTGTCTATATATAGCCAAGAAACACAAAAATGCCCAGTACCAGATCAGCTGCAGTAAATGCAACAGATTGAATAAAATAATGGAAAAACTGTCCGATTGCAATCTGCACTATCCGACTGTAGCTACTGACGTGGCACATGGCATCCTGTTAAAGTGGCACTGTACTCTGCTGTACGTTGCTGGCGCGTTTGCCTGCCCGAGACTGATGACATGGCACTTGACAAATCTGTCCGATAGATCTGTAAATAGATAAACCCTAACATAGCCTATCCAGGGGATGACTCTACCTCTAACATGTAAAATATTACACGGCGCAGCGAACAGAATCTGAGAAAGAGATAGAGAGTACACAACAGATAAGAGGAGAATCAGTAAAATTCTTTAACTCCAAACAACCGATACAAAGATGGCTCTGTCCACCCGTGCGCTTCCAATGAATGAAGCTTAGATGGCGATCTAGACAGAAGATAGGTGAAGAGCTTAAGGCTAGCTGGAACAACAACTCTGACTGGGTGAAAGATGAGTGTGAGATGGCTGCGAAGGGGTTTAGCTTTTATAGCCCGCGAAGGTCGTTAGGTCGGCCTGCTGACCGACCTACCATATGAGCCTCCACTAGTCGGCCAGGGAATATTCCAGGGAATATTCCCTTTACCATCGGGCCGGGGGCGCTGCCCCCGGACCCCCGCCAGGGGGGCCGCTGGCCCCCCTGGGACCCCCCAGCCAGGGGCCGCTTCCGCGGCCCCCGGACCCCACAATAGGGGCCCCTTTTAACTCCCTTACCACGCAACTCAATGCAATGTGCCTCGAGTTGCTACCAGCATAACCACTCCGTCTAACCCAAAGATTAGACCCACAACAGTCACCTTTTTGCCATCCGGTCACATAGACCTCATCTGATATACAAGTCAGGACTCAACCAATGTCCGGGCTCACATTTGGCTTCTCCTCATAATGGGGGCCTTACAACTTTGAGCACCATGGATCATTGGTAGCACCTAATGAGGGTGGGGCATTGATCATATCTAACATAACACCCTCTCTTAGATCCTGGACGAGGCATTAGGCTGAGGGACCGGGAATGTTGATGAAGGAAAGCTTGGGGAAGCGCCTTCGTAAACAAATTTGCAAGATTATCCTCCATCTTGCAGTACTCTGCATCAATGGTCCCATCTAGAAGCTTCTTCCGAATGAAGTGATACTGGATCTCAATGTGCTTCGTTTGGGCATGGAATATAAGATTCCGTACCAGGGCAATGCAACTCTCATTGTCGCGCCGCAGAAGAGTAGGATGAAGTTGGGGGCAGCCAAGCTTCTCCGACAATCTCCAAAGCCACACAACCTCACATGTGGTGGAAGACGCAGCCCGATACTCTGCCTCAGTAGAAGAAAGGGTGACCATGGACTGCTTCTTGCTACTCCAAGAGAGAACACCTGTATCCAAGGTAAAACAGTAGCCTGTAGTAGACCGCCGGTGGTCCACATCGCCAGCCCAATCCGAGTCACTCCAACCTGCAAGAACAAGATTAGAAGCATCTGTACTTGCTGGATAAGAAATCCCTAAGTTAGAGGTCCCCCTCAAACACCGAAGAATCCTTAGGGCAGCCTGCCAATGCACCTATTTGGGTTCACTCATGAACCCTACCAAAAGACCCACAACAAAACAAAGATCAACACGAGTCTTGAGAAGCCAAATCAAGGATCCAATCAACTGACGGTAGTGGGAAGCGTCCGTCATGGGAGAATCTGAGTGTGAAGTGGCCTTCTTGTTCGGATCCATAAGAGTAGAAATGGGCCGACAAGTCTCCATCTCAAAAGTCACCAAGAGCTCTTGAATGCATCTTTGCTGAGAGATGAAATCCCCCTCTGAGATTGATAAATCTCATGACCTAAGAAGAAATAAAGAAGCCCCAAATCCGTCATTGCAAACGTCTGATGTAAAGCTGCCTTGGTCTCACGGACCTTTTGTGTACGATTCCCTGTCAAAATCAAATCATCAATATATAACACAAACAACACACGACCAACCTCGTAAGTGTGTACATAAAGCTGCGGATCGGCCTTGGAGCATCAATATCCCAACTTCGACTGAAGAAATGAGTTAATCTTCTCGTTTCATGCATGCGGAGCTTGCTTGAAGCTATACAAGGCATTCTTTAACTTGTAGACTTTCCCATCCGAGGATCCAAAGCCAAGAGGTTGCTCAACATAGATCTTTTCTTGCAAGTCACGATTTAGAAAGGCCGACTTCACATCCAGTTGATAGACAGGCCATCTCCTATGGCCAGCCAAGGCAAGAACAACTCGAATAGTCGCCATACGAGCAGTGGGGGCAAAAGTATCATGGAAATCAATGCTTTGGCGTTGAGCAAAACCTTTAGCAACAAGGTGAGCCTTGTGCTTGTCCAAAGAATCATCGCGAAGGTACTTGGTCTTGAAGACCCACTTGACACCAATCACCTTCTTGTGAGAGGGACGAGGTACAAGAGACCAAGTGCCATTCCTCTCAATAGCCTCCAACTTGGCTTGCATAGCCTTCCGCCAATGATCATATTGCGAAGCCTCCTTCACTGAAGTGGGTTCTCGATCCTGCATAACTCGGGTCATCAAACAATAGTTGGAGCAAGCAAGCTCCGTAGAATGTGCTTTTTCTGTGTTATCTCTGCGGTCCATCCAGCGGTTCCCACTCCTTAGGGTCCCCCTCGATCTACGAATCTCGGAGGGTGTCACGGGCTCATCGGGGAGGAGGTCGAACCTCTCTCCCCGTCGCTCTCCATCTATTGAAGACTTGCGAGTTTTCACCGGTTGAAGCTCCATTGGGGTGGCCAGTGGAAGAGAAGACTTTGGATCAAAAGAAGAATCTCCATCAAGAGGCTCGGGCTCCAAAAGGATCTCCCCTGGATCTCCAAGAACAGAGTGCTCCTCACTCCCCTCTGTGGCCGGAACTTCCACGAACTGCGCATCTCGGCTCGTGTAGACATTCCGCTTGACGAGATCAAACAGACGATAACCTTGGGATTGGGAGTTATAGCCAACAAAAACCTGTCGTCGAGAAGCTGCCTTGAACTTATCACGCTGCATCTTTGGAATGTACACATAAGTGTCACACCCAAAGATCTTGAAATAAGAGACATCAGGCTTAGTCCTGAAGTAAGCCTCAAAAGGTGTCATCCTGTCAATGGCTGAAGTGGGAGATTGATTGAGGATGTGAATTGCGGTAGCCACTGCCTCGGCCCAGGAAAATTGAGGTATCTGTCGATGCTCCATCATGGTGTGCGCCATGTCGATCGCATTTCGGTTCTTCTGCTTCAAAATGCAATTCTCGTGAGGAGTGTTGGTGTTAGCAAACTCTTGGTGAATGCCCTTATCTGCACAAAAACGAGCAAAATCATTAGACATAAATTTATTGCCCTTGTCTGAATGCAAGATCTTTAGTGGCCGGCCAGATCGGTTCTCCTCAAAGAGAAGCCAATCCTTGAAGTGAGAGAAAGCCTCCGACTTCAATGTCAAGAAAGAGGCCCATGTCATCGTGCTGTAGTCATCTACGATCAACATGAAGTACAAGCTTCCCTTCAGGAACTCGGTCCTCATTGGGTCACAAAGATCCGTAGATACAAGCTCCATGGGTGAAGTAGACCATCTAGAAGCTTTGTTGGAAATCACATCCTGATGCAATTTTCCACGAATGCAGGAGATACATGGCTGATGGCTCACCACTATGTCTGGCAATCCTCGGACAAACGACCCTCGCGACGCCTTTCGAAGGTACTCATAGTTTAAGTGGCCAAACCAAGCATGCCATAGCTCGGAACTGTGTTTGAGAGGTAAGAAGAAGAGAGGTAAGAGTTGGGGAAGACTTCAACTTGTAGATATCATTCTCCTCATACCTTGCAAAGAGAACCTTCCTCGTTCCACGATTAAGGACGTGAACAATATCACTGTCATACTCCACCAAGAGACCAAGAGCACAAATCTTATGGACCGAAAGCAAATGATACCCCAAGACTGGCACATGCAACACTTTGGAAGTGTGGATACCACCACATCTATCTGGAATAAGTTGTATCTCACCTCGTGCAGCAATAGACACAGAAGAGCTGTCTCCAATGAGAATTTGCCCACTCGAAGGTCGCAAATGGGCAACACCATCGTAAAAAGGAGTCATGTGCCATGAGGCACCACTGTCCACAATCCACTCTCGAGCTTGGGAAGTTGTCATCGCAGCATTAGAAGTCTTTGATGTAGAGTCCTCAATGACTGCTAAATGTAGAAAAGCAATTGATCAGAGTACAACCGTTGCTCCAGAATCCTTCGTGTCCTTCTTCTTGGTGTCCTTCTTATCTTTGTCAGGGCAATCCTTCTTCCAGTGACCAGTCTTACCACAAATATGGCAAGTCAATTCCTTCTCCTTGTCTTTCTTGGATTTGTTGTCCTCCTTCTTTTCGTCCAACCAAAGCCTCCAATTTGGAAGCATTCTGTCCCTTCAATTGTTCCTCTTAGTCCAAGACCATAGGAACCAACTCTTCCCACCGAAGACTTGACTCTTGCCCTAAAGCAATAAGAGCGGAACAAAAGGTACCGAATTGTGGCGGCAACTAGGACAGTAAAGTAATTGCCATGTCTTCGGAGGAAATAGGCTTCTCCGCATTTTGAACCTGCATCTGAAGCTGCCTATGCTTATTGATGTGTTTCAGAAGAGAAGAAGACTTATTCATGGACAAGGTTTGCATCTGCACCTCCAAAGAAACCCTCTTCATCAGGGTCATCCGGTTGTACATCTGATCGAGCTCTAGCCATATCTCTTGAGCCATCGTTAAGTGCTCGATGTGAGCTATCACGACTGTAGTGCAAGACAGAAATTGAAAAGATTGAATCCTGGCATTTAGTTTGTCCCAATGAGATTGGGCCTTGGTTAACTCCGCACGAGCATTGGAGGAGAGTTTGGACTCATCCCTCAGCGAGGGCCTATTAATCTCCTCCATTACCAATTCCGCTAAATCATAAGACTCCAAAATGGCCAACATCATCACTCGCCAGATGCGGTAATTGTCACCATCAAGCTGTTGATCCGATGGAAGAGTTGGTAGGACAGGCACCTTCTTGTCCATGATTGCCCGGAAGTCCAAATCAGTCTCTGTAGATATGTTAACCTACGATACCTGCACAAACGCAAAATCAGCCCCTCTGATTGTGTAAACGCAGCCTTCTAGGGCTGGGTCCTCCGCTGCCCAAACCTTCTTTACCCGTCGGAGGCGATGAATAAGTAAAATCTGCAATGGAAGGCCTCAAACGCAGCCTTTCTCCCCTTCGAACAGCAATAACCTGCAACAAATTCACTGATTAGACTCCTTTTCCGCACGCTCACGCTTGCTTTAGCCTTGATCCGATGCGCAGCCCTCCTGCTCGCCCTTGAATCCTGGAAACACAGCCTTGTGTCGCATTGAAATCTCCTCTTCAGATAGGTTCAGCCCTCAGTCAGTCCATCTTCACCGCTCTAATACCATGTTAGAGTGCAGCGATATGGAAGCGCAGGACAAAGACTGAGAGAGGGTGAACACATAGAGGAGAGAGAGAGAAAAGGAGACTGTAAACACAGAAAATTTGTAGTGTAGTATGTTGTATAAGAGTGCAGAAATATACAAGGGGACATAGGAAATATCTGCGTATGTCTTCGACTTGATGACCTCAATCTCCGTCAGCCTGAGCACAGTCTGCCTCAGCCAACAGATCTCAAGATCATAATCTGAAAATGAATGAATGCTGGAGTGTGCCACAAACCGGCTATAAATAGCCAAAAAATAGGAAATAACTGCACCAGGTCGGAAACTGGCCGATTGTGCACTAAAAATGTCCGACTGCACGCTTCCACGTGGCACCTGCGCAGTTTGCTGATGTGGTTGTTGACGTGGCACTGCCGTACTTTGCTGGCCACCAACTGTCCAAGAAATGACTGTCTAACAAATCCTTCTTCCAATGACCGGTCTTACCACAAATATGGCAGGTCGATTTCTTCTCCTTGTCCTTCTTGGATTTGTTGTCTTCCTTCTTCTTCTTTTGGTCCTTTCTCTTCTTCTAAGAGGTTTGACCAACCAAAGTCTCCAATTTGGAAGCATTCTGTTCCTTCAATTGTTCCCCTTCAATTTGGAAGCATTCAGTCCCTTCAATTGTTCCTCTTGGTCCAAGACTATAGGAACCAACTATTCCCATCGAAGAGTCGACTCTCGCTCTGATGCAATAAGAGTGGAATAAAAAGTACCGAATCTTGGCGGTAACTGGGATAACAAAGTGATCGCCATGTCTTCGGAGGAAATAGGCTTCCCCGCATTTTGAACTTGCATCTAAAGGTGCCGAAGCTTGTTGATGTGTTCCCGAAGCGAAGAAGATTTATTCACGGACAAGGTTCGCATGTGTACCTTCAAAGACACCCTCTTCATCAAGGTCATCCAGTTGTACATTTTGTTGAGCTCCAGTCATATCTCTCGAGCCACCGTCAAGTGCTCGATGTGAGCTATTACGGCTGTAGTGCAAGATAGAAACATAAAAGATCGAATCTTAGCATTCAGTTTGTCCCAATGAGACTGGGCCTTGGTTAACTCCACACGAGCATTGGAAGAGAGTTTGGACTCATCTCTTACCGAGGGCTTGGTAATCTCCTCCATCATAAGCTCTCCCAGATCATAAGACTCTAGAATGGCCAACATCATCACGCGCCAAATGTGGTAATTGTCACCATCAAGGGTCTGATTTGATGGAAGAGCCGGTAGGTCAGGCACCTTCCTGTCCATGATCGCATGGAACTCCAAAGTCTTTGTAGACATGTTCACCTGCAATACCTGCACAAATGCAAAATCAGCCCCCTATGACTGTGTAAACGCAGCCTGTTAGGGCTGGGTTCTCCGCTACCCGAACCTTCACTGGTCAGAGGCGATGAAAAGGTACAATCTGCAGTAGAAGGCCTAAAACACATCCTTCCTCCCCTTCAAACAACAATAACCCGTAGCAAATTCACTAGTTGGACTCCTTTCCCGCATGCCTATGCTCGCTTCAGTCTTGATCCGATGCACAGCCCTCCCACTCGCCCTTGAATCCTAGAAACACAGCCTTGTGCCGCGCTGAAATCTCCTCTTCAGGTAGGTTCAGTACTCAGTCAGTTTGTCTTCACCGCTCTGATACCATGTTAGAGTGCAGCGATGTGGAAGCGTAGGACAAAGACTGAGAGAGAGTGAACATAGAGAGGAGAGAGAGAGAGAAAAGGAGATAGTGTAACGTAGAAAATCTCTAGTGTAGTATACTGTATAAGAGTGCATAAATATACACGGGGGCAAAGGAAATATCTGTGTGTGTATCCGTCTTGAAGATCTCGATCTCCGTTAGCCCGAGCGTAGTCAGTCCCAGCAGACAGATCTGAAGATCAGAATGAATGAGAGTGTGTGCCACCAATTGGCTATATATAGCCAAGAAACACAAAAACACCTAATACTAGGTCGGCTGCAATAAATGCAGCCGATTGAATAAAATAATGGAAAAACTATCTGATTGCTGATGTGGCATCCTGCTGACGTGGCACTGTACACTGCTGACGTGTTTGCTTGCTTGAGACTGATGACATGGCACTTGATAGATCTGTTCGACAGATCTGTAAACAGATAAACCCTAACACAGCCTGTCTAGGGGATATGACTCTACCTCTAACAATTCCATGGTTGAAAACTATAATTTCTTTAGTAAAGAAGAGGAGAATGGTTGTCTCCAAACTTGGGCTTCTCAAAATGAGAGAGAAGAAGACCTTGGATAGTGGAGATTATCTTCTAAATGAGTAACCAGTTGCTTCTTAATCCAATCTCATTTTAAAGGGCTAATTAATGAGTGGGTCATTAATGATAAGTGTGTTGCTCATTGGACCAAACTTAAGCCTAGGGCTTGCTTTATAACTTAAGCGAGTTGCTTATTGGGTGAAGCTTTCAAATGATCATTAAACCTATGGTGCAAACTTTCAATTAATGGAAGTTTCACGTTGCACTTTTTTTCATACTTGTCCATTGCATGCCCAAGTGTCAAATCCTTAATTGCTAGTGCAATGGTCACTGCGTTAAGAGCTAGAGGTACTAGTATTAGAATTCATTTTAATTAAATCATTAAGTCAATTTTTCATTCTAGTGATATCTTCTATCACAAGCTCATCTTCTACTTGCAAGTAGGGTCTTTGTGTCATGATTAACAACATCTTCTCTTCAATCCGCCATGTACTTGTCATCTTCGTTGTCTTCTCGTTAACTCAGCTTTGTGTGTGATGATGTTACTCCACATACTTGCTCCTTGCAACAAGATCTCCCCACCTTTGGGTCCTCATCCCCGCATCATCATCTCCACCTCTCCTCCTCGTGTGTACAATGAGTGCCACCTTCTCCTCATATAGGCCTAACAAGCCTTGCTTTTATCAACTTGGCTCAAAAAGCAGCCATAGCCTTTTATGGCTGTGAGATACCTTAACATCCCTGGCACAAAAAATGCATCCTTATTAGCATCATCATCTTTGTCAATTCTGCCTTGTCATCATACTTTACATCATCTTTATCCTGAGTGCAAAACGTCATCATGATGGTCACACATGATGTTATATTATGGCAAAAAAGCATGGCGACAGCCTCCTTATTCATCGTTAACAAGACGGCGATAATAAAGCACCCGACGTATGAAAAACAGCCTATACCTTTATGCTTGTTAAGCATAATACTATACCTGTTCATATGCCATAGCATATGCAACCTTTTGTCTTGTAAAGTTGACAATATCATTGAAGACAATCTCCTCCTCTTGTGTTGCAAACACCTAATTTAATCATGTTTAAGGTTGATGCAACAAGTTGTATATCCTTGATTCAAAAAACATATATGGACGATGATAATCTTTTTTTCGACAGATGAAACCCTTTATTGAGCTAAAAAAGATGAATTGCATATTAAATCTTCGTTAGCTCATTAAAACATCCTCGAAACTCAAAACTTACCAAAGGTTTTGTGTCCCATAAGCAATCATCCAAACTTTGGGAGGATCCACATCTATCAATTTAATTTTGCTTGGCCAATTAGTTTATCCCTTGTCTTGGAAGTTTCCAACCATCAACTCTCTTTTCACTGACTATCCAACCCATAACGATTGCTGCCATGTCATCACCAGCCCTTAGTGAGTTGCCACCTATTGACTCCATCTACTAGCGATCAATTCTTGACCCTTTAGATAGTCGTATTTTAAAGTTCGAATAGGCTATGGCCATTGTGAGTACTTCCTGCAGCTTGTGTTTTGTTTAGTGTAGGTCCATTCAACATCAAACACACCTTCTATTGTTGCACAGCCTCCTATTTCTGCCCTGCTGATTAGCTGATGTCATCCTTGGGTGGTTAGATTATTGCATTTACTAGTTCCAGTCCTAGAGATTACATCTTTTGGCTTCTAGCTTGTTGCCCTTCCATTTCCAGCCTCATCTCAGCTTTGAATGATGGTTACAACACTCAGGATCTGTCTCAATGGACGTCACTCTTTGAATATTCCCTCAGTTTGCTCCCATGAGAGCCATCAGCTTTTGGACAACTCCTCCTTTGAGCATCTTGTATACTCTTTCATTCATTTACAACATTCATTCATTCACTTCAAAGTTCTCTTTCTTCTTCGTTTGTGTTTGAGTTTTTTGTGTTTTAGTTGTGGTCGAACACTTGGTGTTTTCTTTTGCAAACCTTAGCATATCTCCACATGATATCAGAGCCAATGCTCTTCTAAAGAGTTTATCTAAGGCTATTGTGGATTGCTTGGTTTTGTTTGGATGGTACACTGTTGCGTTTACTAGATTTCAACCTCTAGATTGTTGCATTTTGGTGATCACAAGTCAGAGCTGAGCGAGTGCTGAATAATGAAGGGTAGTAGGCTGGTCACATGTTTGGTGGATGTCACTCTTTGCAAACCCTAGCATTTCTTCATAGAGAGAAGCATGTCAATTTGATAGCAGCAGTATTAGAGGTTTGTGGATAGGCAATGAGGGGAGGAGAGGTGGTAGTGGCAACGAGGGAAAGAGCAAAAATAGGAGGGTTGGCAGCGGTTGTGATTGTTGGAGGTGGCCGAGGGGTGGCAGGATAGGGGGCGATGTGTACTTAGTCAGGGCTGTCAAAAGATGACATACCGGCGAGATAGTAGGGTTGGCAAGGAGGAACATGGAGTGAACTCGGCAAACATGGAGAAGAGAAGAGAAGAGAAAAAATCTCTGATGAATGGAATGATGAAGTTCTTGAATCATGGAGTGAATGTGATACAAGGGAACAAGGGTGCCGTAGCACAAAGGAAGATGATAAGGACAACCACGAACCGCAATGTCCTCTTGAAGGGGTGTGAGGGTAGTGGAGAGGCTAGAGAGAAGAGGTGACGGATTGAATGAATCAACTGTAATTAATGAATGAGAGAGTGGCCTATAAATAGGCACGATCAGTCTAGGATGGCGCTCCTTTTTGGGGCTGCAAACCCTAAATGCAAAACGCAGAAACACAAAAACGCAAATTGCGGGTGAAGGGTTTCTCAACAAGGGCTAGTGGGAACTAGCAGGCAACATTGGAAAGACACATGCAAGATTGAGATAGCACCATGAAGGGTTGGTGAGGGCTTTTTTTTGGGGAGGCCCGGTAGGGCATGTGGTGGCAACTGTGTTGGAAGGGGGGGGGGGGGGGGGTTAGGCGAGGGGAAGAACACAAATAGGAGGGGTAGCAATGGTGGTGATTGTCGGAGTTGACTAGTAGATAACGGGGGTAGTTGGGGGTTCGGTGAGGGGAAGAACACAAATAGGAGGGGTAGCAATGGTGGTGATTGTCGGAGTTGACTAGTAGACAACGGGGGTAGTTCGGACTAGGCAGAAGTAGTGGGAACCAATGTGAAGAAATGCTCTAAATGCAAAAAACACAAAACCAATTGTATGACAAAGCAAAAATTGATAAACACAAAACATTGTTAGAGTTAGGGTAACTCAGAGACATTGAATACAACAAATAATGAAGTGAATGACTACTGAACATAAGTGTTCATGTAGCAAACACACTATGCAGTGAATATTGAACCTTGAACTCTCATATTTTTGGGATTAAGGCAAAGGTTATGAGTTAGAGAGTGTGTCGTACTCCGAACAGATCGCTAAACGCAGTAAGGCAATGTTTGTGTGTTGAATAATAGCAAACATAGCTAGAGAGACTATATTTAATGCAAACAGACAATGAGGAGAGAGAAAGACAAACAAACGTAGGTACTTGAGGAGAGAGAAAAATTGGACGATGGTTGGAGACAATAGACGATTGTGCAGGAAGTATAGGCAACAATTGGAGGAGAGAGAAACTCAGCAAACATAGATTTTGGATGATGGTGATAGGTCCAGCTGATGACGTCAACAGTAAACACAAGCTTCATAGAGTATAGGCGATAACTCCAGGGTATCAGGCGACAACTCCTAGATGTAGGTGACAGCTCAAGGCTGTAGGCGGCAGCTCATAGATGGAGATGAAGGCTGGAATTAGGCACTAGATGATAGCATTTGGCAAGGTAAAGGTTTGTCTGCAATGTCCTCTGCGAACAGGGGGTGGGCAGTAGAGATACGGCTCTCGAAACTTGCAAAAACGAGATTGAGGGAGAGTGGTGGGCTGCATGCGTGCTTAAAGAATGTTTGGGGCACCCAAATTAGGGTTTAGCATGTGAGATACAATAACTCTAGGATTGTGTTTCTCTTTAAAATAATAAGGTTTTTTGATTAATTAAGTGTGTTTTGGGGCTGTTTAAGTCAGGGTAATGCATTTTTGGCTCAACAACCAGCAGGGGCTGCTCCAAAGACGTGGGCAAGATGGGTAGGGTGCTAAAGGGCTGTGGGGTTGCAGGCTGAGAGAGGGGGGACAGGGCATGTGGTGGCAGCAATGTTGGAGGGCAAGCGAGGGGAAGAACACAAATAGGAGGGGCAGTAATGGCGGCAATTGCTGGAGTTGACCAGTGGACAGTGGGAGCAGTTCGGATTTGGCAGAGCTGGTAGGAACCAGCAGGGGCTGCTCCAAAGATGTGGGCAAGATGGGTAGGGTGGCAAAGGGCTGGGGGGTTGCAGGCTGTGAGAAGGGGGCGGTGATCTGGTGGATGGGGCTCACAGTACTAGCAGGCCCAGCAGGGAGGTGCTTGCTAGGCTTCATATAATTGGGCGATCTTGTGATTCTTTGCTAATTTAGTTAGAAAAAAAGGTTTTTAAAAAAAGGGCATTCAGGGTATATAAGAAGAAAACATGTCCTACTCAATTTTTTCAGTTTCTTGTTTTCAAACATCAGACCATGTAGTGGTTCATTTTATGAATATCTGTTGATTGAATTCAGGATACCGAACAAATACAAGATCCTGCTTGTATTTTTAAAACACTGCCAGTGCCAGATCACTGTGTGGAATTTCAACTTCCTGCCATGCTACACGAATTTGTGAGGAAACTGAAGAAGAAACCTGATCCTTTTGTTCATATACGGCGCAGTATCCTTTACTTCACATTATTACATTGAGAGTTAATCGTGTACAGAATAAGAATGTAAGTGCCACCTTTTTATATGTCTGGAGATCTACTGATGGAGTCAGTTCTCTTTTATAAAGGCAGCGATATCCTCAACTTCAGTTACTGGTCACACAGTGCAATTGACTGCCAGATAGGCCTGGCTAAGAACATCTTTAGTCTTTCTGAGTGTCCTTTCTTTTAATGTTCCAGTAATAGCGGATGTTCTAGTTGTGTCCTTTAAATTTTATTGCATGTGGTGGAAAGCTGCATGTGCTTAGATTCTGGACAAGTCACAATCAGAATTGAAAACACATTTGAAAAATCAAAAATGTTTATTGTTTGAGCCAGTTCATGGCAATATAAATTCATATGCTGGCTGACTTGTTTGACAAATATTACTGGCTATCCTTAATTCAGTTCAAGATGTGTATCTTGGGAAGAAGCCGAAGCGGCGCTCTCAAGATGAGCACATGCCATGCTCATGTGCACGTGCAGGTGGCATTCATGGTTCTTGTGGAAAAGACTGCATTTGCGGGTGAGGAACAATGTGTTGATAAGTATTCCTCAATGTGTTGATAGGTGGGGAAGATAAAGCTGAATGTGCTGCTCTCAATGACAATATACATGTTTAGGAGACTTGTTTTTTGGTAACCTTCGTCTGTACGAATTAGAACAGGGCTAGTTCGGTTAACTAGTTTTTGAGATCCCTATTCGTGTTCCATCTATGGTTACAGCTCATCTTATTAGCTCCAAATCATACGGTATTTATGTATGCAAGGCTTCTGGTGTAGTAGATTGTCTTGTGCCTTCACGGTTTATTCTTACATCTCTCGTTCATGTGTAAGAATTACATAGGTGTGAGTGCTTTGTATGGTAAAGATGTATTGACTTCAAATTATCTGAAATACTGGCACTCTTCAGGATGCTGCAATACAGTTGCTCTGCTAGTTGTGGATGTGGAGATTTATGTATGAATCTCCCATTTCAAAAGCGAACTGGACGAAAACTGCAACTTGTGAAGGTGGTGTATGCTTGGTTTTATTTAATATCAGAGGGATTAATTTTGGTGTTCATGGTATATGGAGTGTGGGGCATCTACAAGCTTGAATGTTCCATATAGGAATAAGTATATAAAACTTGTTGATGTTTGCAGACAGAGAAATGTGGATGGGGTGTGATAGCAGCGGAGGACATCAACGCAGGAGATTTTATAATCGAATATGTTGGAGAAGGTAGTAAATATATTCGAGATGCTTTTGGTTTTATACTTTATCTACACTGCTATCTGATGCGTCTGACTGTGATGGTGAAGTCATCGATGATAAAACATGTGAGGAACGATTTTGGGAGATGAAAGAACATGGGGAAACAAACTTCTACATGTGCGAAATCAGTCGTGAGATGGTTATTGATGCAACCTTCAAGGGCAATTTGTCACGTTTCATCAATCACTGTTGTTGTCCAAATACTGAACTTCAAAAATGGTAAGACTGCAGTTTGATTGTTGTTCTTCAAACAGAAAATGAGAAGTTGATTTGAAAACAGATGTTCAAGTTTCAATTTGTGGTATTATGGAAGCTCTTTTCTTGCATTGAGTTCCCTTGCTGTGACTTTTTTTGGAGGGTTCTTAGTTTAATGTTTGTATTTAGATTAGAGGGGTTCATTGGTTAGCACAGTGCAAAATTGCACATACTGTTGGTTATGCTGGTAATGTGACCATAATTAGAAGAGAACATACTTTGGATCCTTGGAATGTGGAGTTATGATAGCACTTCTTGCCCCTATTTGTGGTTTCGGATTCTGGGCAAATCTCAGAAGTATCTTTCTTTATGTTTACTTCCTCTCATCTTTAGTTATATGAAGAGCTTCAAATTTTAATGCATCCTAGAAACACCTGTTGTATTCCAACTCCTATGATAGGCTTGACAGACATATAAGAATGTGAATGAAATTCTTGTATATAAAGATGGTTTCCAACTTGCAGTTTTTCCCTTAGCCAATGAAATCTTATACTCCTTGATGGTAAAAAAGCATAATGTATTTTGCATGGAGGGAAGAATTGAGGGTGGCTGTTGAGTATTTGCTGTTCTTCATCCTTTATAAAGAAAATTAAAGAATAGTGAATCTTAGGGTTCAAATAATGTATCAATCAGATTTGGAGCTTGTTTGTGTTTGCTGTATGGCTATGCATGGAAAAGATTATGGTCTCCTGTGAGTCTATCATTTGCAGTTCTCGGATTTGGAAAAGGTGACCCCAAGGTATAGATAGGAGGATATTTACTCCACTATATTTCACTGATATAGGTACTGCAGTGGCAAATTGACAATCCAATTCCCGTATGTATTGGCAATAGTTATCTTGGTCTTGCCAAGATTTATTGCGGGTCCCTCATTATGCTTGGGCATGATGGCCCTCTAATCCCTTGGAAGAATCAGAAAGAAGCATGATGTTATCAGCGTCTGATAGAATACTTCTCCTAATGTGCCATTGGCCCCCAACCTTGTTGATGAAGTTAACAATCTCATCAATGTGTAGTTCAAAGAGTGTGGTGGAGAGGATGTCCTTACTTCCCTAGTTGTGCTCTCAAGTGCGTCTAAGCTCTAACATGCCAGCTGGGGCTGCTACTTTGCTGATCATAGAATTAAGTCAGTGGAGATCCCCCATATCATCTCTGGTAATACTCCTATATTCTTGAGTCCATTTACTAGCCTGGCCCATGTGACATTGTTGAAGGCCTTGAGAAGATCCACAAAGCATTACTTTATTCTGTTAATGTGACTGGCTCTCCTCACTGATGGGTGAAAATTGGTGAGTTATGGTATCTGGGAGCTAGTACATCCAAATGTTTATGTGCCCATTTCTCTTGTCCCACCTGCTCAAGGATAGAGGCAAATATATTGGCTAGTGTGTGACTGAGTGTGATCATTCTGCAGTTGTTTTGTTTTTGCCTTATGGATTGGGATGCTGATATTAGTGCCCGATTTCATGCCACATGGGATCATTTCATACATGCCCTACTGAATATGCACAGTAGAAATGGGGTTGAGCAGGTCCCTTGCATCCAAGAAGTGCTCAATTATGAGTGTATCAATCTTGGGCCTTATGATTCTATGGTGTGGAAAAAGAGTGAGGTTGTGAGATGTGGCTTTAGGGGTGGAGGAGGGGGAGGCTGATTGTAATTTGTGTGGGTGGTAGAGGGAGGGAGGGATGGTGAGAAGGGCAGGGCAAGAGAGAGAGAAAGAAGGGGAGGGCTGAGTTGGCCTACGAGACAAATCTGTGTACACAAGTCCATGCCCTGAGTATCATGGAAAACTGAAAAGAAACTAGTCCTGATCAAGTACATCCCATACCCATACCCAATAATGGGGGCTTTAAACATACTCCACTACTCTATGATGTCGTGCATGAATCAGGGCGATGTGGTGGCCTGTTAGTCTTGTTTTTGTGATAGCTCTGATGTCTGAGGCTTTTTGTGCTGTGAGGTGGATGATAAGAGAGGAGAGGTCTGTTTGTGCCTCTGATGTTTCAGGCCTTTTATACTGTGAGTCTTTGCTTTGAGGTGGATGATGAGAGAAGGGGGTGCCTTGTTGGCTCTTTGGTTGTGTAGTGGCTCTGTTGTGTCATGTGAGTCCTTGCTGTGAGGTAATGATAAAAGAGGAGTGGTCCCTTGGTGGCTCATTGGTGGGCATGAAGAAACTGGTGATCTGTGGCTGGGGTTTTTGCACCTGTACAAGCCTCTCTCAGTGTATCTATAGCGCCAGGAGGGGCATGTATGCATTTTTATCTATAACAAGAAGTCCTCTAAATACATTTGATTCAGATTATAAATTTTAATTTCACTGTGGAAAGCAAAATTACACGTTTCATGTGTGAAAGGTGTTTCAAGAAGAATCACTTCGGGTGCTAATCAACTCGTAGAGGGTCCTCCCCTCTTGCTCAATTCCTCTGTCAGTTGAGATAATGGAAATTAAAAAAAGAAACTGCCAAATTGGTCAGGCTTCAGCTCTTTTATCCATCAAGACAATGTTGAGTAACAACGCAAGATGACTACTTTTGATGTTCGTAATGGCTGCGAAAACTTTCTAGGAGTTGCAATGCTGAAATCATGTCTAACTGAAGGCTAATTAAAGGCAGACTTTGATGTGGCTTTGAACAGGCTGAAAAAAGGCATAGTTTGTGCCACATCTTACTTGAGTTTGTGTCATGTTGGCTTTATTATCTCTTAGCACTGTCCCTATCACCTTAAATGTTAAGTTGAATACTGTTAAAAAATTGCAGATTATGCATTTGGAAGTCTGTAAATTGTAGAAACATTTTGTAGTTGTATTATATAGTATCAGCAGCAGAGCCTCAGTCTGTTTTCACTACAATGTTTCCAACTAAACTCTGTATCTTTTCATTTGATTGGAATTTGTCATTGCACTGAAGTTCTGTAAATGTGTTTGTAGGCAGATTGATGAGGAAATCAGGATAGGTGTTTTTGCCATTGCAGATATACGAATGGGTGAATCAGTAACTTATGATTATCAGTAAGATTTTTTGTTTTCAGTGTGTTCTAAATGCAAATTTCTAATGTTGGAGTTTAAAGATCTTCATATTAAAAATGCACTTGCTGTAAATTGAGGTTATCATCATGTTTACAAGGTTGTATAGTAAACTTCTTAACAAGTTGTGATGGATTTACAACAAAAGTCCTCGGCTCACAAGAGCATGGCCACTGTCACACCATTCCAGTCCCAATGGTTTATGTTGGTTTATTTTGAACCGAATTACATTGCAGTAATAGATTATGAGGAATGCCATGCAGTAGCTTTTGAAAGCAAGAAACTGTAGTCATTTGTGATGACTCTGGGTAATTGATAGAAAGAATTTGCGATGCTATTTGGAGAAACTGGAGCAAATCTTACCATGAAAGTGTCTCATTAGACTTGCAATATTTTTGGAGTCAAAAGAAGCTGTTAGAAAAGCAGATGAGATGAGGCCAAGCTTTAATCTCATATTTAATTGCATATTGAATATGCTGAAGGAAAGAAGAATATGGTGCTATGTGCATTGTCTGGAATATTGAGAGTTATAATACCATAAACTTAGTACATCACTCAGAGTTAAGTGGCATGAGAGATTTGCGTGATAGATGGAGACGTAAAACAAGTTCTATAAAATTTGCAATCTGGGAATTTATGCCAGCTTGTTCCGTCCAAGAAGTATTGCTTATAGTATATAACAGATTTACGCTGTTAAATGTATTTCTCTGAGAGTAAGACAAGTTCACATTGTTAAAGATTTGAGCATAAATATCTAGATTGTGTCGTACAAGATTTCAGAGTTTGGTATGGTTGAGTGTCGGTCTATTTCATGCCCCATGGACCTAGAGTGCAAGCTTTTGGTAGTAGGAGATCTCCTTACAAATGCCACCCATTACATGTGTCTTTTTGGCTCCCTCATTAGGCTTATTCTCACTTGGTTGGATATTTCTTTTGTGGTGGCTTTGTTGTTTTCTTTCATGAAGACTCCCATTCAGGAACATTGGAGAGCGGTTTTGCGTGTTCTTTATTATTTATAATGGACTCAATCCTACGGGATTATGTATGGAGAGGGGGATTACTCTTTTTGATTGGGCAGGCGATGTGAATTCAAGACGGTCCACTACAGGTTATGCCTTCTCCCTTGGATTGGGAGCTATCTCGTGGAGCAATAAGAAGTAGGCTACTATGTCCCTTTTTTCTACAGATATAGAGTATTGTGCATTATGTTCTATAGCTATGGAGGTGGTTTGGTTTCGTCGCATGTTGGCAGATGCCACCAGAATGAGAAATGAACTTAATGATTTAATTAAACTTCATGAAGATTTTTAATTAAAATGAACATTAATTCTGGTACCCTTTGAGCTTGGCATGGTGCCATTGCACCGCTAGTGATGGATTTCACACTGCGGCATGTGGTGGACAAGTGTCCAGGCCATGTGGTACATGGTTAGGGCTAAAGGAACAAGGTGCAACGTGAAACTTTCATTAAAAATCTTTATTTAATTAAATCATTGAGTCCATTTCTCATTCTGGTGATAGTGGAGATTGGCTTTTCCTAGCTTGGACCTACAAAGTTGTGTGTGGACAACTGGAGTGCTCTAGCTCTGGCAAAGAATCCTATGTTTCATGCTTGTGCGAAACACATTGAGGTTTAGTATCACTATGTTCGAGAGCGGATTGTGGGTTCCGAGTTAGTGTTGGCCTACTGTCCCATGATGGACAATGCAGTGGATCTATTCACAAAGCCTTTACTCCAGGCTTCTCTGCTTCATCACGAGGTTGTTGGGTCTCCTAGGATCTAAGAGGGAGTGTTAGCTTGCCTATTTTAGTCATGTTAGTCTGTCATTGCCTTGTTGTGAGCTCGTGTCAGAGTTTGACGGAGACATAAGCTATCGTAGTTTTAGGTGCCTTTCCTTCAATTGTTTGCTTCTTGTGTATATTTCTAGGTCAGTTTCTACTTTTCCGAGTTTGTCTACACCTCTGGACATTGTCCTTGCTAGTTAAGATTTTTTTGTGGCTACCTACTATTTTTTGGCATTTTTTGGAGTGCAACCAACATTTATGGCATTCTTAGGGGTAGGTCAGCCAAGTTTGGGCATTTATGGCTATTTGTAGCTAGCCCTCCCCACTTGACAGTCACTCACTCTCTCCACTTTTCTTTCCTTCATTGGTAGGTGCACAGTCTAACACTCCAACACTCCTTGCTTGATGCTGCTATCGTCATGAGCCTAATTTGGTGCCCTTACTGACGCCAGGCCGTGTGTATGGGACTGATTAGTTCATCCCCGTTGTATCAACATTTTTCTTTAGGTAGTGTAATATTCTTTCTTCATCTTTTTCTCTCTCTCACACACACACACACACACACAGAGTTTCTCTTTGTGTTTGTGTTTCTCTTCCATTGCACACTCTCACATAATCTTGTTGCATGCTGGATCTTTAGCTGATATGAGGGTTCTAGATAATGTTAGTTCCAATTTGAAATAATTTGGTTGCTATCGCCTACTCCAGATGGATTCTGTGCTGTTGGTGCTTGCTGTTCCATCTCTATTGATGTGGAAAATCAGGTCGCCTAGTTGCCTCGGGCTCTAATAGCTGCCAAACTTAGCCAATTACCAAACTTAGCCTCTAAACTTGATTTTCAGCCAAAAGTGATCAATTGAATTGCAAGATATATGTTAAAGCCTAAACTTTTGCCATGTATAGTCTCAATTTTAAATTCATAACCTCTTTGACTGTGAAAGTGGTGAAACTTTCTACAAATCTTAGTCTTCGGAGTAAAATCATTTAAATCCCTAACCCTCATCACACCAAAAGTAAGTCCAAAGGGCTAGTCAATCTCCTTGATCAAGATCTATCCAAGGTACTCCATTGGCACGTGTCCACATCCTTTTGCCAATGCCCCCACTATCCAAGCTAGGATTATCTCTTATCATGAGAGACATTAAAATTAATCTCACACATGCACCTCACATGTACATAACTTAAATGTTGAAAAAGCATCAACTTAAAAATTCACATCCTTGCTACACTATTTGTAGTCTCACATAACATTTAAATGCAAGGTTGGATGTTATCCACAACTCTCAATAAATGCATGATAGATTGCACCATGGCATCAGTCGGGGATATGTTATCGCAAAATGAAGCATCTTTAATATATACAATACATTTCATTTCACATAGTGGAAGATAATGCATTTATGTGATGCTCATCGTGAAACTAGCCAATCCTTCTCAGAATGGGTAGTAATAACATGATTAAACACTAATTGCATTAAACATCAAAATCCTATAAACGAAAATGCAAATGTTATTGCTGAATCTTAGACATTGGATACTTGATTGGTCCCAAAATTAGCCCCCATTGCGGTATTTCTTTAACTTTTATTGCTAAAGGTTAAGGTACATTCCGATCCAACGTGATCTTCTTCAATCTTCGATACATCTTGCTGTCCATGGCAACCAACAAGCCTTCAAACCAATTTGCCCCTTGGTTTATTTAGAAATTGGTATTTAATATTCTCCTTGGAAGACGAATTCTGTCCCAAACTTAATGTTGATTGGTTGGCCTCTAATTCGTTGGGATCCCCAAATTTCAGCTGTTGAAGTTCAAGTACTAGGCCTTGAATTTGAGTATTCTTCCCAAGGTGAGAGGCCCTAATTTTTGCTACAAATTGGGGTCTAGTAAACAAAATTATTCAATTGCACCCTCTTGGAACCAAGCTTGCCTTGAATTTTCAACAATTTTTAGTCCAATTAAATTTATATCTAAAATATTAATTTTGAAAATCAATGTAATGATTAATTCTTGCTTAGAAAAATGATTTTACAAGCCAACAATTAATTGAATAGACTAATTTGTCATTGAAGTATTTCTGATGATTTATTAGTGTATGAATTAACATTAAATAATTAATTAAGTTTTAGTTCCTAATGTCACCACTAACATTAGTGGCTGATAAAACGATCTAAGGAAAAAACCCATTTCCTTTCACGGATCAAATGGATGGCATGTTCTTTTGGGCTCTCCGGCGGTAATTGTCTAGGCAGTGAGTGTGTTGCTTACAACCAGGATTGATTTTCCTTTTAATTTTATGTCCAATACATGGCTTTGCCCTCATGTTGTAGATTCACACCTTTGTTATGGATATCAATCTATACATGCACGTGATGGCACCATGTCATCCCTAATAATACATCACAAACTTCAAGTGGTGCAATGAAGAACCGTGCACTGTTTGCACAAATCTGTACATGCACGTGATGGCACCATGGCATCTCCAATAATACATCACAACCTTCAAGTGGTGCAATGAAGAGCCCTACATTGTTTGCACAAATCTATACATGCACATGATGGCACCATGGTATCCCCAATAATACATCACAACCTTCAAGTGGTGCACTAAAGAACCCTTCATTGTTTGCACAACTTTGTATATTCACTCAAGCTTTCCAACGATGAGCATGACAAGCTTTGCATGCTCCTTACATGCCATATTGATCTCTCCCATAGGTCCCATCTCATCGTCTCTAGTGTGGAGATGTGCAGCCAAGTCTATAAAGAGAAAATTAGCTCGAGCCTCATGCACTGGGATGAAAGAAAATCAAAGCATACAAATCTTAGACTTTTTCCCTTACTCTTCATAGTTGAGTACCATCCATTTTGGACTAATCACTAAGCACATCAAGGACTAAACAAGCTGATGTGTTGGGCCTTTTACCCTTTGCATCCTCTTTACTTTTGGCCTTCTTAGCTTGCTATCTAGTAGCATAGCTCATTGCTGTATGCCTCTCTTGCTCACAAACGCTCCACTATCTTGGTTGATCAAGTGGCAATATTTGTAGGAAACTTGCATTGGGAAGGGAGTGAAACGCAGTCCTTCGGTTAGTAGGATATTGAAGGTAATGCCGGATGATGAAGGAAGGGACAACCAACTATAGAGGGAGCGAAACACAGTTCTCAGAGGCCATCAAAGATGATGAAGGAGATCACCGGCTACAATAGATGCGTAATCCGGAAGGGGAAAATTTGCAAGGCAATCTGCCAAACAATCAAATACAATCCTAGATGGACCAAAAACTTGAAAGCCTAGACTATAGAGTGTAGCAGATGCTTGCCGGAGCCAACATGGAAGCTATGAAGAGTGAAGACTGCAACATGCAGCCTATCGGATTGATGCCACGTGATGGATGGTATCGCCAAGTGTGGAAGATGATGCTAGACTGCAAAACATAGCATGAAAAGGTTGTTGCCAAGTATGGGATGTTGAGGCCAATAGAGGGGGAGAGTTGTGAGGCAACATGTGAGTAATCGGCAGCTGGATGAAGGAGACTGCAGCCATAATGCAGCCTGCATGGAGAGGAACAGGGTGCCTAATAATAGGGGAGTAGGGGTCATGAACTTCAATGTTCTCCTTGCGGGGTGTGAGTAGCAATGGAGATGTTGGAGAGAAGAATACGAGAGAGAATGATTGAGTGTGTTAAGATGAAAGAATGAGATGTTGAGCTAAAACACGCTTACATCTGATTAGTATCTTTAAACAGCCCTAAAACACACTTAACCAATGAAAAACACAAAAGTGGTGCGTGGTTCAAGAGAGTTTCAATGTTCCCCAAAAACCTTGGTTTTTTGGGTTACCCTTCAACATCTATAAGTAGACAGGTGTTTAAAACCAGCCTTCTTTCTTGGAAAGGGTGGTAATTTCCTGGTTAAGCACTTAATTACAGCAATCAACAAATGCACAATTTAGCTTAATAATTTTAGAAATTGGACACCTTGTTGGCCCCAAAATTGGCTCCCCTTTCGGTATTTCTTTAACTTGATTGCTAATGGAATGATTACAAGATGAGATTCACAACCTCCTTTGTTGTTTCAAAAGCCCCTTGCTATAGCAACAATCAAGAATCAATTTGGGCCAATTGCCCCTTGATTTTTCACCTAGGATTTGCACAAATGAAACTAAGTGGCCAAATGCTGTCCCAATTTACAATGAATGGGTTGACATTTGAATTTCCTGACAATTACACAGATTTTAAGTGCTGAATTCAGTGTACGATGCCTTCACTAAATGGCACACGTATCAAGGTGGCTGTCAAGCCCTAATTTTTGCAGAAATTTAGTGTTTACAATAGAGATCTCTCTCCTATCCACCAAATTTGACTGAAATCTGATCCAAAAGGTTGGGAAATACTGAGAATGATTGAGCACAAGCTGGAGAAGGTAAGAGAATGCCAAAAGAGAGAGATTTTTGATTTTCACATAACAAAGGCTTGAAATTAGAATGTTGCTTGTACTAGACAATATTTAATGCTATTGCCAGTTGCTAGGTGGCCTTAAACTATTATCTCTTGTCCCAATCAGTGTCGCTACCTCTTGAAGGTCTTAGAATTGCTGTCGCTTGTATTAGATGGCTTGATTCTTGTTGCTCCAGTCTCTAGAAGGTCCTTCATTTGCTCAGGGCTGAAACTACAAACTGTATGTCTAGCCTTGTGTTGCATAAGTAAATAAGACATTCAATTGCTGGAGCATATGTATGGATATTAAACAAGTCATTGTCATCATGCAATGACATCTTTAGTCCACGTTTCATTGGTGTACAAATTGGCTTGCAATGTTGTAAGCCAAACCTCTCAAGAAGTTTATCAATGTATGTAGATTGTGACAATCCAATGTCTCTAGCATCATGGATGAATTGAATGCCCAAGTAATAGTGTAAAGGCCTTAGATCAGACATCTTAAAAGGTTGCTGCAAATTTTGTTTGAATGCTAAAATCTAATCAGCATGTGTCCCTGTGAGCAAAAGATCATCAACATATAGACATATGACCAACAAGGATCCTCCCTCTTTACATACGTAAAGGGTAGACTTCGATGAGCTGTTTATGAACCCTTGACTGAGTAAAAAAGCGTCGATCTTTGCATATCAAGATTGAGGAGCTTGCTTAAAACTATGTAAAGCCTTTTTCAGCTTGGACACGAAGTGTTCAGATCCCACAACTGCAAAACCAATGGGGTGTTGTACATACACTTCTTTTTGAAATTCCCCATGTAAAAATGTAATCTTTATGTCAAGCTGATGCATAGTCCATCCATAATGGGCAGCCAAAGCAACCATAGACCTAATGGTAGTCATGCGGGATGTAGGAGTAAATGTCTCCTCATAGTCAACGCCTTTTTTCTGTGTATAGCCTTGCCACAAACCAGGCCTTATATTTATCAATGGATCCATTTGCATTTCTTTTCAGCTTATAGACCCACTTTGTATCAATGGCTTTCTTTCCAACAGGCAAGGATACTAAATCCTATGTTTGATTCTTTATGATGGAATCAAACTTAGCCTGCATTGTTGCTATCCAATGTACACTATGTTGTGTATCCTCAAAACATTCAAGCTCCTTATCATCAAGTGTATTTGCTACCGTAACAAACTCTATGGTATCTGCACCATCATGCATACGAGCTTGCTTTCTAGTATGACTAGTAATAGAATTATCCAAATGATCTGTAAATACCATCTAGGCATCTGCCTAGATTCCTGACTGTGTACAAGCTCTTGCGGAATTTCAAATTCAGCACCTTGCCAAATATTCAAACGAGCCATAGGCTGATTTTCTGCATTACCCAATGGAGTTGTTGGTTGAACATTAAGTTTACTTGTTGAAGCTCCAAGTGTATCACCAAAAGAAAAGGGCAGCAACCCTTCAAATACATCATTGGCAGCCTGATATGTATCAAAACAAGCAAGGGATAATTTTGATTTTTTATCAAAAACCACGTTCCTATTGACAAATACCTTTTTAGAGACAGGACCATATAATCTATATCCTTTGCTCTCATTGCTATACCCCACAAAAATGCATTCAACAGCCTTGTTATCCAACTTCTTCTTGAGTATCTTAGGAATGTGTACATATTCAAGACAACCAAAAGTACGAAAATGTCCAATAGAAGGTCTCCGGCTGTTCCAAGCCTCAAAAGGCGTGACATTCTTTATTGCCTTGGTGGGACACTTGTTCAAAACATAGCAAGCACACATAACTGCTTCCATCCAAAAACTGTGGCAAGCTCTTTGCTTTTAGTATACATCTGGCCATCTCCATGAGTGATCGATTCTTTCTTCCTGCAACCCTATTTTGTTGTGGAGTATAACCTGTACTGTATTGATGAACAATGTCTTTTTGCTTCAAAAAAGAACTTAGTATAGAAGACATGTATTCTCCCCTTGGTCCGAACAGAGAGTCTTAACCTTGTAGCCAGATTGATTTTCAGCAAATGCAACAAAAGCCAAAAATGCATCAAATACCTTTGTGACTTTTTCACCAAAGAGTAGATCTAGCAAAAGTGAGTAAAGTTATCAATAAAAGTGAGTAAAGTAACAACCACTCAATGACTTTGTTTGCATAGGGCCACATGTATCCAAGTACACAATTTGTAATTTGGCAGTTGCTTTGAAAGCAACATCGGGAGGAAATGAAAAATGATGCATTTTTCTCAAAATGCACCCCTCATATATATGCTCAAGAGGTCTCTCCAAGAGAGGAAACCATCAAGCATCTATGTATGGTGCATAAAAATCAAGCTACCATAGTTTAGATACTCCATGGGAGCATGCCAAAACTCTGCCTATGACATAGCATAAGTGAGAGTAGATGCTAGATAGACCGGCTGATCAACTACATTCAACTCATATAACCCATGATATAGAGTGCCAGTCAAAATCAAAGTCACGTGTTCCTTATCTCTAACGATACGTCTATCATCATCAAAGGTGACTTGCAAACCACACCTTGCCAAAGGAGAAATAGATAGCAAATTCTTCTTTATGCTTGGCACTAATAAGTCATCTTGCAAGCAGGAGAATAGTGCCATCAATGGCTGTCAACACAATCTTTCCAATGCCTCTAATAGAGTATGATGCATTGTTGGCACATTGTACAGACTTGCCAACAGGGGTTGCAATAATAGAAGAAAACAAATCTCTGCGAGATGTGATATGTCTGGAAGCACCATTGTCCAAAAGCCATGTGCTCGCATTCTCAATAGAGCTAAATGCTCCATTAGCCCAAGAAGAGTTATAACTGCACGTGTAAAAACAATAGTCCTTGTTTGCAACAAAAAACAAGGACTCAGTAGTAGTGGAAGGTGTGTTAGAAATAGACATCCTTGACTTCTCCTTGGCTATGCACTTTCTACATTCTGTAATGTAGTGTCCTGGCTTCTCGCAATAGTGGCACGTGCCCTTTTTGGCTTGCGTGCTTCCCCTATTTCTTTTTGCATTGCGAAGTACTTGAAGTCCCAGAGCATTGCAGAGTATTTTAAGCTTGGTTGCCCTTTCCCTTTTGCCTTGCCATAAAAGCTTGCTCAGAGGCTATAACATCCACATGACTCTTCTTTTTTGTTTGCTCCTCCTCTAAGAGAAAACTGATCAACTGAAGGAAAGAAAGTGGTTGTAGGGAGATCCTCATAGTGAGGTTCAAGGCTGTATGAAAGGCCAAATATGAGGGCGGCAATGAATTCAAAGTAGCGGATATCAATTGCGCATCTGAGTAGTACTCACCCACATCCATAAGCTGCTCACACAAGTCTTGAATTTTATTTAGATAATCTTGTATAGAATCACCCTCGTTGATCTTCACAATCTTGAGCTCTTTCTTCAAGAAAGAGATACATGTCTTATTCTTTCTAGCAAACATCTACTCTAAGATCAGCCATGCTTCTCGTGAAGAAGCCACAGATTGAATGTGGGGGACGATAGACCTCTGAATTGCCAATGCAATCAACGACAAAGCTTGTACATCTTGTGTGTCCCATGTCTTTTGTACTGCCAATCTTTGAGGAAGTGGTTGAGCTGGAGTGAGTTAAATAGGTTAAGTGGGCTGAGTTGCTTGTTGTCCACGTCCTCTTGGAGGTGGTGTGGCAGGAGCCACAAGCCTAACTTCTTCACCGTTGACATAATCCCAAAGATTCTTTGCAATCAGCACATTCTTCATCATAAAGGACCATAGGGAATAGTTGTTGCCATCCAACCTATTCTCCTTGGACACATATGTAAATACTACTCCTCCCTGATTTGCCAAGATAAGTGTCATTGATGAAGGAGCAAAAGAGCAATATTTAAAGAAGCTAGACCAACTTGAAAATCTTAGAATTTTCAGAAATTACAACAAGCACTTTGCCATAATTATCAAATGTAATCACACTGTCCACAAAACCATCTAAAATGCAAGCCGTCCAAGGTGCAAAAAGTGCTCACTGGCACTAAAAATGCAAAAGACTTGAAATTTCTTTTACGAAAATGCATGAAATTAGTCTATTTCAGACTGTCTTAGTGATGTACATGTGTAATCTCAAAGCCGACAACAAAAGCCCCAAAATTTTGATCAAAAATTGCACAAAATGTGTAAATTGTGTTCCAGACACTTGCTGAAGCAGAGAGATTCTTCCCAGTCACAAGCCCCTTCCAATGAAAGAGATCTGAATTTAAAAAAAAAAACTTGATTTTTGCAATTGGAAGTTGAGCTCGACTATCAGGCAAGAGGAACTGACTTAGCGGGTGTTGGTGTAGCTTGAGCTGGAGGCGAGCTGATTGTATACAGGATTGATGAAGTACCTGTCGTACTGGCGGTGTTTGGTGCAGGGGGGGAGGGCAGATTGAAGCAAGGGGCACTTTGCTAGCGATTGGCGTTGTGATGTGCTCGTGGCGTGTTGGATATGCATGTAGTGAGCCGCAAGGAGCTGCTCATGAGGCGAAGCATAGGTAGCCGGGGCATTGCAGATTGAGGCATCGCCTGCTCAGGTGGCATAGGGGCTGGCGTTGTCAGGCGGATTGTGGTGTTGCAGAGTTAGAGGCGCATCACTCATTATCAGGCGGCATTGTGCAAAATGGCGGGCAGTTGGCGGAAGCATTGCTTGGGGCAGCATTGCAGTTGGTGCCCGTTTAGATGGAAGTGTTGTTGGTGGTGGACATGGCTAGGCCAGGCAGCGCTGGCGGTGTTGGTGTTGTTGGGGCTGAATGCCAAGATGCTAGAGTTGTGAGCCAATGGCTTAGTTGGCAGTGGCTAGGAGCTGAACTAGTAGAGTACAGCTTTGATACCAAATGTGAGAAGGACAGCAGATCAAAGCTCAACTGAGAATACAATTGACAGTGAGAAGAGTGTGAGTGTGATAGCATGACACCCAATGCAATAATCAAAAGAGTGTGAGGTGCAAGTACAAAGTATAACCCCTAAACCTTCGGCTTGTAAGAGGGTGTTCACACCCATAGGGTGTAAAACACAATAAGTGACCAAATTGTGTAACATAGGCACATAAAATAAAAGGAAATAAGTATGGGGAAAAAACCTATTGTAAGGAGAGTAAAAAGTGCCCCAATGTCCTATTGAGGATCATCGACACTCCTTTGTGACCGTAGGCATGGGTCAAACCCAACACTACCAATGCCTTTCTTTCCAATAGGTAGTGTCATTAAATCCCATGTTTGACTCTTCATGATAGAATCAAATTTAGCTTGCATTGCTACCATCCAATGTATACTTTGTTATGCATCCTCAAAACAATCAAGCTCCTCATCATAATGTGCGTGTGTTGCCGTAACAAACTCCATTGTATTAACATGATCATGTAGACGTGCTTGTCTTCTAGTACGCCAGCAATAGGAACATCCAAACGACTATCTTTAATAGTTTGCAAGTACCATCTAGGCATTTTCCTAGCCTCCTGATTATGCACATGCACTTGATGAACCTCAAATTTAGCATCTTGTTGAATATTCAGATTAGCCATAGGCTGAATTTCTGCGTTGACTAATGGAGCAGCAGATTGAACATTTTGTTCATTTAGTGAAGCTCTAGATGAATCACCAATAGAAATGGGCAGCAACCCTTCAACAGATCATTTGCAGCCTGACATGTGTCAAAACCAACAAGAGATAATTTTGATTTTTCATCAAAAATCACATCCCTACTAACAAAGACTTTCTTCGAAACAGGATCATACAGTGTATACCCTTGGCTCTCACTGTGGTACCCTACAAAAATGCATTTGACAACCTTGTTGTCCAACTTTTTTCTCAATACTTTGGAAATATGAGCATATGCAAGACATCCAAAAGTATGAAAGTGACCAATTGAAGGGTTCTGGCTGTTCCAAGCCTCAAAAGGGGTGACTTTCTTCAGTGACTTGGTAGGGCACCTATTCAAAACGTGACAAGCACACATAATTGCTTCCATCTAAAAGCCATGTGGCAAATTCTTATCTTTCAACATACATTTGGCTATCTTCATGAGTGACCGATTCTTTCTTTTTGCGATCCCATTTTGTTGTGGAGTATATGCAGTAGTATATTGCTGGGCAATGTCTTTCTACTTCAAAAAATTATTCAACAAAGAAGACATGTATTGCTCCCCTTGGTCCGAATGGAGAGTCATAATCCGACAACTAGATTGGTTTTCCACAAGTGCAATAAAAGCAAAAAATGCATCATACACCTTTGACTTTTTCTCCAATGAGTAGATCCAACAAAAGCGAGTGAAGTCATCAATGAAGGTGATGAAATAATAGCATTCACCCAACGACTTTGTTTGCATAGGGCCATATACATCTGAATGCACAAACTGTATCTTGGCTATTGCCTTAAAAGCAACATCACGAGGAAAAGAGAACCGATACATCTTTCCAAATGCATTCCTCACAAATATGCTCAAGAGGTCTCTCTAAGCAGCCTATACCATCTAACATCTGAGTACACTGTATAAGTATCAAACTGCCATGGTTAATATGTCCCATGTGAGTATGCCATAACTCTGCTTGTGGCATAGCAGGAGTAATAGTGGATGCCAAATAGATTGATTGATTAATCTAATGAGCATCCAACTCATAGAGTCCATGACATAATGTGCTAGTCAATACCAAAGTCAAGAATTCCTTATCCCTAACCATGCATTTGTCATCATCAAATGTGACTTGTATACCACACTTTGCTGAAGGAGACATGGACAACAAATTCTTATTTATCCTTGGCATATATAATGCGTCCTATGAACAAAGAGTAGAGTCATCAATGGCTTTCAAGACAATCTCCCCAATACCTTTAACAGGGTAAGATGCATTGTTGGCACATTGCATAGATTTGCCAATAGAAGCTGCAACGAGAGGAAAACAAATACCTGTGGGATGTAATGTGCTTAGAAGCACCAGTCAAAGAACGAAGTGCTAGCATTCTCAGTAGAGCCAAATGCTCTATCAGCCCAAGAAGAATTATAACGTCAAGTGTAAAAACAGTAGTCATGGTTAACAACAAAAGATGTGGAATTTGTAGTAGTAGAAGATGCATCAGAAACAAACATACTTGACTCCTCCTCCTTGGCAATGCGTTTCTTACATTTCTTGATGTAGTGGCTTGGCTTCTCACCGTAATGATACTTGCTCTTCTTGGCACGTGCCCTCTTGCTTCTTGTTGCTCTATGAAGTACTTGAACTTCTAGAACTCTTCGGAGCATTTCTAGACAGATTGCCCTTGCCCTTCTGTCTTGCCATAAAAGCGTGCTCGGAGGCTACAACATCCACTCCACTATTCTTTTTTGTTTGCTCTTTTTCTATGAGCAAACTAACTAAGTGAAGAAAGGTTAGTGGTTGCGGAGAAATTCTCATGGTGAGATTTAAGGGCATGTGAAAGGCCAGATAAAAGGGTGGTAAGGAATTCAAAGTAGTAGAGATCAACTGTGCATTGGAATAATACTCATCTACATTCATTTACTACTCATGCAAGTCTTGAATGCGGATCACCAACACTCCTCTGTGTGCATAGGCATGAGTCAAACCCAACAATTTATAGATGTAGAAGGATCCTTCCAAATTAGGGTTTTGGTTATGGGACACAAAAACTCTCTCTAGAATTGTGCATTGTTAAATGAAACATTATCAACTTGTTGCCCATGCTAAGTGCCTTGTCCAAGATCAAGCAATGGATTTCTGCCTTCATTTTGTGAATTATTAGAGTGAAAGGCATCCTCATTGCTTGATCCCATCTTACTACATAAAGACATGTTTGTTGTAGTACTTAGTTGATCACAAATTCAACATGTGGAATGCTTCTGACTTCCAACTGACTTCCAATTAGGTGTCGCAAGGCCACCGATTCAAGGGAATTGATGGTACTTGTGGCTATGAAACCAAAATGGCTAGGCCATTTTGACTCCCAAGTGGGCTTGAGTATTAATTAGCCCTTGAATTGGCATTAATTGATGAATGCTTAGTTCTTAATGTCAATACTAACATTTAATGGCTAATTAAATACCCTAGGTCGAAACTATCATCAAACACCGATTAATATTTGACCAATATAACTTTTAAAACTTTTGTCTTTAACACACATCCCAAACTTAGGGTCCTTGACTTGTCATTTGACTTAAGTGACTTTCACATCAAATGTGCACACGTGTGCATGTTTGATTAATATCTAATCCAAATGCTAAGCAAAGCATTAAAAGACACTCCTGTGACACATGGCGCCCAAATTCAACCGTCAAGTGTTAAATTTGCCAGTGCAAACTTAGTGTCTAGATTTAATTTCCAGCCAAGAATATTTAATTAAATTTAGAAAATACATGTCCATGCTCGGATTTTGACCATACTCAACCCCAATTTCAAATTCCTAAACTTTGAACCTAAAAGTGTGGTTGTGTTGCATTGTCTATCTTGAAATGGGTCACTCCACATCCACTCTCTTGGATTCCATTATAATCTTTGAAGAGGAAGTATAGTGTCTCCACGTATTGATCAAGCAAGTGGTTGGCTCCAAGTCAATATACCATCTTTTCTCATAGTGTGCCACTACTCTCATCCTCTATCTAGAGCAACACATGGACTCTGTCTAAACGAAGTCCTCTCTGTGAAGGCAACAATGCTCTGCCACTATGAATGTGAAGATCATGTCGTTGCTAGTTGCAACGATCCCAAGAAGAATGTTTACTCTATTAGGAGACCTACTCTTGCACATCTTTACACCAAGAAAAAGGAAGATGCAAACATAGCAACTACTAGATTTTTTTACCATGACCACATCGCTTTGCATGCACCCAAGTTTGATTATTTTAAGATTATGTGTAATGGAATTAGAGAATGTGGATCATCATATTCTACCATCCTCCAAGACTTGATGCACCACTCTTTTTGAAAAAGAGATGTACAATGGAGATTGCAGCTCAAAATACCAAGAGTTTGTGGAAAACAAATGAAGTCTTCTTCATTGTTGATGGGTAATTAGACATCGTAGGTAATCCATTCATGGCATGGTTGCATATAGTGAGATGTATTTCATTAACTCTCATGATGCCATCAAAACTTGTAAATCTACTCATGTATTTGCAAGTAAATGGATTGATGTCATTGAGATGGTTGGTTTTGATCCAGCCATTGGACTTGTGGATGGTGAGACAACAAATAGGGAAACAGAAGATATTGTGCAACATGCATATTTGTACGTTATAGTTTCTTTTATATGGCATATTCTTGAACATTTTTTGAAAGGCATTGGAAAGTCATAAAGAATTGAGTCTAACATTCAAAATGCACATAATATGGTCCCATCTATCTTAAACCATCAATTCACATGTGTTGATTCAATAAGGTTCTCATGAAACACTTAGAGACATGTTATGTATACAAATTTTTATGCTTAGGTGCTTGAGTACATGTAGCAATGGTTTGAGCTATGTGTCATGGGGATGTGAATTTTTGATGCTTTACTTAGCGTTTAATTTGGTTGTCAATCAAATGTGCAAATGTGGTGCATGTGTTGTGTAAGACCATTGATTGACAATGATGGACCAATGATCCCAAGATGCCAATGAGTATCAAAGGCAGAGGTTGTAATAAGTCAGAATAGTTAGGTACTAGGTGGCACTTGGCCTCTATAGAGAGTGAGTTTAGCCACAGGAAGATATTATGAGTCAAGTGAATGAGTTATTAAAAAAGGAGTTAATTTAGCCCAACTCATCTTCCTTTTGCTCGCTTTTGTTTTTGGTGCAAAAGAAGGATGGCTCATGGCATATTTATATCAATTACCATGCCTTGAATAAGATCATAATGAAGAATCAATTTCAGATTCCTAGGATTCTTGATATCGTAGATAGATTTTAGGGGTTAGCCATATTCTGCCGTATTGATTTAAAAAGTGAATACCATTAGATATGCATAAGGTAGGAGGATTTACCAAAGATGGCCTTTGGAAAATCTTTTGGGCTTTATGAGTTTCTTGTCATGTCGTTTGGGCTTATGAATGCTCTTTCAATATTCAATTGTATGATGGAAAAAATCTTAAGGCCATATAGAGTATTTGTGGAAACATTCTTTGATGACATGATTGTGCATTCAAATAATGAAGAGGAGTATAGAAGGCACTTGCACATTGTGTTCAATGAGTTGCGTAAGCATTGTTTGGTGTTTAATGACAATAAAAGTGAGTTCTTTTTGTATGAAATCTACTTTTTGGGCCATATAGTGTTGGTTGATGGGGCACGAATGGATCTTGCAAAGGTTGAGGCAATACGTTCATGGTCCCATTTGAGAAATGTGCATGAGATTCTTGGCTTTTTAGATTTGTGTTCTTATTATGGGAAGTACATCCATAACTTTGTTGAAATAACATCTTCATTACACACTTTGCAAAAGAAAGTGTGACACATGTGGAAACAACATTGGGGTTGTTTTGATGTAGGGCACTTGTAAAGTGGCATGTGAGAGTTGTGTTCTCTATGGTGCAAAGAAGAATTTGCAAGTCTATGAGAAGAAATTGCGGGTTGTAATTTATATACTTTCACTACGAAAACACTATCTCTTGGGGGCTGATTTCAATGTACAAATAGATTATTGGACATTGTGTTTCTTTTTGTCTTAGGCTAGGTTGTCTGAGAAACATATGAGATGGATAAACTCTCTCTATGTTTTATTTTTAGATTGTGCATATAGATGGAAAAAGAATCTCCTATTCTCTCTTCTTTTGTCTTCTCTTCTTTTCTCTTTTCTTGCGCACACGGCTATGGTGGATAGAGCTTGGAGACGGAGGAGGCTTGAGGATGCTTGAGCTAGCATCTTGAATCGTGGAGCTACTGACGTGTGCGAGAGAGGAGGTAACTCATTTCGGTATCAAGGTAAGTTCACTACACTCCGAGAGGATCGACGGTGCGTCAGCTAGGCGAGAGATAGCCATGAGAGCTTGCTTGAAATGCTTGAAACAAAAAGCGGTCCATGGGTCTTGGCGGTTGAGCATGAGCTCCCACTACACAAGGCATAAGGGGGAGATTGTACCCAATTTGTCTCTTTTCTTCATGTTGTGCAAATCTTCTTTCTTGAAAATTTTAAACTTATCAAGCACTTCATCCTTGCTACGAATGGGGTAAACCCATACTTTCCGTGTAGCATCATTGACAAAGGTGACAAAATATTTCTTTCCCCAAGTTAGTCGTTTCATATTGATGAGCCAAGGACCCTGAGATGTCAGTGGGGGTATCAAAGGCAAAAGTTGTAATATGTTGTACTTGATAGATACTAGGTGCTACTTGGTGATAGATTTGGGCTTAGATCATTTTGTTAGCCCCATTAATGCCAGTGGTGACATTAGGAACTTGGCATTAATTGATTAATTAATTAATGGGAGCTCAAGAGCTAATAAATGTTGAGGAATACTTGGATGACAAATTGGCTTATCCAATTTAGTTGTTGGCTCGTATAGTTAAATTTTTAAGTAAAAATAGTAATTTAGTTACTTTTAAAAATTTTAATTCTGAAAATCTATTTAATTGGTCTGAAAATTGGTGAAAAATGCAATTACAAGGCTTTGAGTTGGCCAAACTTGCCCATGCTAGTGAAGGAAAGGCTTTTAGAGGTTGTTGGAGCCTCATTCTAGCACGGTTGAGGTTGGGAGAGGACGAGAAAGAGCTGTTGCTGCAATTTTCTAGCCATTAGAGATTGTCAAAGAGTTGCCTCTTGTTGATTAGGAGGCCATTGGAGGTAGGTGACAACCCTTGTAGGCTGGGTGACAACAAGTGTAGGGCTTACGAGGACAGGTGACTGCATGTGGGGCTATTGTTGATGGTAGATTGCAGTCAATCAATCATCCACAGCAGGGCAGCATTAAGTTTCAACCAATTTTGGTGATGAAACTCTGAAATTTCTCTCTTTCTAGCTTCCTCTCTATTCTCTCAACCAATTCACTACTTTCCTCAAGAGATATTGATCAAATTCAATTCCAAGAAGGAGCAATTGAAGACTCTGTGCTGCTAAACCCTAATTTACAGTAGAAATTAGGGTTTGCTAGCCGCCTTGGGAAGAGTGCTCAGAATTTAGGGCCTAGTACTTGAAATTCAACAGTTGAAATATGGGGATTCAAAGAATTTCAAAAGGCCAGCCAGCCAACATTAAGTCTGGTGCAGAATTTGCTATCCAGGGAGCAAATTGAAGGCCAATCCCGGAGCAAACCAAGGGGAAAATTGGTTTGAAGGCTTGCTGGTTGCTATGGATAGCAAGATGTATTGAAGATTGGAGGAGGCTAGGATCTCAATGTATGTCAACCTTTAGCAATACAAGATAAAGAAATACCACAGCGGACACTAGTTTTGGGACCAACAAGATATTCAATGTCCAGGGAAGATTGATTTCATGCAGACTTGTAAGCCTTAGATTTTGACTATCAATATAATTTATCACACTTAGATGGATGCGTTGAGAGATCACCGTGTTGTTGATTCTAATTTTACTAATGTTTATGATTAACTATGCAGTGGCTAGAGGTATGAGCATTATTTGCTTGAATATGGCTTTTTGATGATGATGCATGGGTAATTGTGTGTCACAAAGCAGTTGTGGAAAAAGGTGATGGTAGAGAATTATACTTCTTTTTATACAAGGCATGGAGGTATTATCAATTGTGGTGCAGCTTTGGGCGTGAGCACGAGTGAAATAGTCCCCCGTTGGTGCAAATCTTGGTAGTAGTAGCAAATATTCAAATGAGAACTTTAAAGACTGAAGTGGAGAAATGTCCCATGTGAACAATAATTGGACATGGGTTAGTTGATCCTAAGAGATGGGGCAATCCTCTGTCAAAGGCGTAATGCATATCGGTTATCAAAAGCGAATTGGGCTAATATTTCTAAATTGGGACGTGGTGGTGGACAACAATATGACTGAATTTGGAGATGTTGGTGTAGGCCCTAGAAAGAGTTCTTAATCTTGTTGTTCGTAGCAACTAGCAAGATATAAGTCCTAGAAAGATATCTCAATCGCCTAGAGATAGGGTCTTAAAGCATTGCACATCTTGTGTCGAGTGTACCCTTGGTGGCTCGTGAAAATTCGGAGGAGCAAATGCTAATCATTGATGCTATAATTAAGGTAGTCGAGTACTTTTTCTATTGGCCATCTTTGAGACATGATATAGATCAGTTTGCTATGGATTTTATCTTTGACGCTCCAAGAAATCCTATAGGGAATGATGGGATTTGGACTATCATATGTAGGTCCAATAAGTAGACCCACTTCATTTCTATTATGAAAAAGATAAAGTTTGATCATATAGCATGATTATTTATGCAACACAAATTTAAGTCTCATGGCATGCTTGAGTTGACCATGAGTGATTGAGACCCATGGATGACTAGTTTGTTTTGGAAGGGATTGTTTGAAAATATGGATACCACATTGAAATTTTCTTTGTTGTTTTTTCCATAGACACATGTTTAGTCTATAGAGGCAAACTCCATAGTCTTGGATGTCTTGAGATAATATGTATTAGAGCATTAGACATAGTGGGAGCAATACTTGTCTTTGATTGACTTTATGTATAATAATACAATGTGTAGCTCCATTGAAAAGGCTTCATTTGAGGTTGTGAAAGATGGCAAGAAAGTGTCTCTTATTTTGCACAGTTAAGGTAAGATCATTGAGGTTGATCACTATGTTGAGAATTTATGAGAAGGTAAAGCAGACACTTCAAAGATTGCAAGAGAAGCAAAATAGGGCTTGGAAAGAGTGATTATATACAGGGTGGTTAGATATGATTTGTACGTTATGTTCAGTACGTGAATATGTACAGTATGAAATGTATACACAATTTTTGAGAATAAAATATGTTTTTTTGTACATTTGTTAGAAAATAGATGTACAATTATAAATAAAATTATATATTCCTTAGAGAGAGGGAGTTTGGATGAAAGTGATAGGGAGAGAGTGAGGAAGAGGGATGTGTGGATGAAAGTGGGAGAGGGAGCATGAGAGAGAGAGAGAGAGAGAGAGAGAGAGAGAGAGAGAGAGAGAGAGAGAGAGAGAGAGATTAGATGAAGCTTGAAAGTGGAAGGTGGATGGGTCAAGAGAGGGGAGATTGAAGAAGATGATGAAATCAAAGACATTGAAGGGAAGGGCCTTTTTAAAATTGAAACGCAACAATTAAAAAAAGTAAGTAAAATGGACGATTGTACGGGTCTCGTATGGATTGTATTAGTACCATACCATACCGGGTGGAATGTCCCATATACACAGAATGCAACATTGATTATGCATTGTTGCATTTTGAAAAGGCAAGGTTGAAAAAGATGAAGTGTAGAGAGAGATTGTGTTCAAAGCTGAATATCCATTACTATGGGCCATTTTGGGTGCTCGAGAAGAGTAGTGATATTGCTTATAAGGCTAAAATTGCCTCCACACTAATGGATACATAACACCTTTCATGGGATCTTTTTGAAGTCTTTTTATGATGATGTGTTGTTATGGGAACGTGAAATTTTGAGATACTCTAGTCTTGTCGATAACATTTGATTAAGATATTTATCAAATGTACAAGGTTGTTTAGTACATGTAATGCATATGGCAGTTATTTCATGGTAATTGGCCTAGGTCCGCGCGGATACAGTGGTTGTCAAAGGCAAAAGTTGTGATAAGTTATGTCTGATAGGTACTCGGTGTTGTAAGATTTGGGCCTAGACCAATTTATCGGCCACTAATTTGATCACTAGAATAATTATTTAATTAATTTTCAGAATATTATATCTCGGCAGTGGAACCATAAAACCAACCTTCCTTCTTGGAAAGAGTGGTAATTTCTTGATTAAGCACTTAATTCGAGCAATCAACAAATAAACATAAATTGAAATGCATAATTTATCTTAATAATCTTGGACAATAGACACCCCGTTGGCCCCAAAACTGGTACCCCTTTCAGTTTTTTAAAAGCTTTAATTGCTAATGGATTGAGTACAAGTTGAGATTCCACAATCTCCTTTGGTGATCCGAAAGCCCCTTCTTGTATATACAATCAGTAAGTAATTTGGGCCAATTGCCCTTTGATTTTCACATAGGAATTGCACAAATGGAACCACCAAATGACCAAATGTTGACCCAATTCATAGTGGATGGCGTGGCATTTGAAATCCTTGGGTGAAAATCAAGGGGCAATTGGCCCAAATTGCTTGCTGATTGTATGTATAGTGAGGGGCTTTTGGATCAGCAAAGGAGATTGTGGAATCTCATCTTGTACTCAAATCATTAGCAATTAAAGTTAAAGAAATACCCAAAGGGGTGCTAGTTTTGGGGCCAATTGGGTGTTTATTGTCTAAGATTGTTAAGGTAAATTGTGCATTTCAATTTATGTTTATTTGTTGATTGCTGTAATTAAGTACTTAATTAGTGAATTACCACCCTTTCCAAGAAGGAAGGCTGGTTTCATGTGCTAGAGGATATATTTGCTAAAATTCAGCTTGAAGTTGAGGACTTGAATGAGATTTTGGTACTTGGTAAACTTTTGCACAGATCTCGAATTTATTCAACATACATCTAAGGTATTATTGTTGACAATATATCTGCCATGGGATTACTGCTTAGTTTAGTAGTCAACGTAAACGATATGCATATGGAAATAGTTTTCACCGCGGCTCTGAAACTATAGATTTGCATCAGATTATGATCATTAGAGGTTGGTTACCACTTGCTGGTTTATAGTGGACGATCATTAATTTTCAATTGTATTTAATTGGTTTCAATGGAAAACAATGTGCTCAATGATATCATTAACGGTTCAGCCATGGTTTATGCTCAATCTATGCTTTGCTATGGTTGTTTGGTTAGAACATTTGTGATACTCTAGTAATGGATGTATTCCATGAGGTTTTGGTAGTAGTTTTGGATTCTTTTTATGTATTATCTTTTGGTTATGTTGACTGAAAAATTTCAGCGATTGTTTGGCAGCAGCTTGGCTAAGTAATAGTGAATAATATTATTTTACTATGACGCCTTATGGAAATTCTAGTGTAGCATGTTTTGCTTTGGGCAAATAGCAGTGCAATAAGGGACGATTGCAAGGATTTCAAGGGGGAGTCACATGGGGATGTGTTTTTTCAATGCTTTGCTCTTAGCATTTGGCTTAGGCATTAATCAAATGTGAACATGAGAGGTGCACAAGTGATGATGCAAGTTAGTTAAGTGACAATGACATGCCAAGGACCCTATATTTGCAGTGGGTGTCAAAGGCAAGAGTTCTAATATTTTATATTGGTCAAGTACTACGGGGTGCCTGGTGACAGTTTGGGTTGAGGGTATTTAATTAGCATTAGATGTTTGTGGTGACATTAGAAACTGGGCATTAATTAATCAATTAATGCACGTTCAAGGATTAATTAATACTCAGGACTACTTTGGAGTAAAAAATGGCCTAGCCAGTTTAATTGTGGATGGGCACATTGAATTTTTTGGGTAGGATCAAAGGATGAAATTGATTTTCAGAATGATTAATTCTGAAAACTAATTAAATGACTGAAAAATTCAGTTAGAAAGCTACCACTTGGCAAAACCTTGGTAGACTCCAACTTTTCCTTTTTCTAGCACTTGAGAGATACCATTTACTAGTATGGGAAGTCAATGCATAAACAAGGAGGCAGAATGAAAAGCTATGGCTTGTAGTGCGTGAAGCTTCCATGGCTTGGGAGGCATAAACTTGGAGGTGTAGTGAAAAGCTATAGCTAGCAATGCATGAAACTTCTGTGGTGTACTAATATGCATGAACTGAGAGGTGTAATGAACATCTATGGTTTGTAGTGCATGAAGCTCCATGGCACCATGCCTTGGCCTATGGACAAGTGATATGTAATGAATTTTACATGGGCTGCCTGCAATTTGCCTCTTCCCAGCACTATGCTTTAGGTTGTGGACAAATGGTAATGCAAAGTTGTCAAAGCTAGGCATGATTCTAGCCCAGATAAAGCACTCTTGGCCCTCTATTTAAGCTTGTCAGGTGGACAATGGCATATTTTCTACTACAACAATTTGCTTTCATCATGATTTGTTACACTTACTTTGAGGTGAGAGTTGCCTTTACATGATTGTATTATCATCTTACAGCATAGTGTATGGGCTCATATCATGGTATTACTCCTTTGCTACTCCCAACACCCTTTTGCTTCTCTCTCTTTTCTTGCAATTTGCAGATAAGGTCTTACAGTGGAGTTGACTAAGTATCATCATGTTCGCAACTTGAACAAGGTATTTAACTAGGTTGTTGGGAATAAAGGGTCATCGTGCCTGTTATGGTGTTACTCTCTCTCTCTCTCTTTTTATATATATATATATGTATATATATATTCAAAAACTTGAAGTGGTACTTTTGAGATTGTACCCACATCGAGTCTTGTGCTCTCTCTCTACTCTACTCTACTCTACTCCACTCCACTCCACTCTGCACTCACTCTCTCTCACTGTGTGAACCATAGCATTGCGTGTCTCGATCCTTGCACACTTTGTTGACAAACTAATATCAGAGCTTAGGTTGTTGGAGTTGCGTCACAACTGTGACAGGACAATCATTAGAGCTACTTTAGGACAATTGTCAGGCTGTGCCAGACAGTTTGTTAGGTTTCGTTTGTCTGTCAAGCTACATTAGATAGTTTGTTAGACAACTCAAACTATAGGTGGCAGACCAATCAACATAACAGGACAGATTTTTCATTATTTATTAGAATTTCAAAGGTTTTTTGAATTAAACCTTTGGCCCATTGACGGGTGTTTGCATGTGTAAGCACAGTGTGAAATTTCGAGTTGAAAAGTTGGGGCTTTTCTTGGATTTGGGGATTTTGTTGTAGAACAGGACAACTTGATTATGAAATTGCAAATTTGGTGCACATTTGCCCAGGAAATTTGGGGCTTTTCATATTTTAGTGAAAATTTGTCAATTTCATTGAAATTTGTGCATAGTTGACCCGAGAAAATTGGGGCTTTTGTAGAATTTCATCAAATTGTGCAAGAATTGCTTGGTATATGCACTTGAATACATGTATTGATGCAATTTGAGCAGATTTGCCTTTGAAATTTGGGGCTTTTAATCGCAATCGTCAAATTTGTGCCCAAGAATGCATTTGGAACAGAAATTGCAGCAGAGGTAAGGGGATTTCACATGCAATTGGTGCATTAGCTTATAAATCTGACTGTAGTTGATTGTGGAATTCAGTAGTAGACATTCTCTAATTCTGGAAATCAATATGCAGATCTGAAATTTCTTTATTTTCACTGCTGGTTGGTACTTGCAGTGTACCCTAGTCATTTGTGCGATATTTGGGCTTGCATTTACTGACGTTTGAGTGAATTTAGTGCTGCAAATCATGGCTGGAAACAGTGACAACAGCAACCTTTTGCACATCAAGAAGCTTGAGGGTGCACACAGTTTTGAAATATAGCAAAAATAGTGCTACAATGTCTTGGTATAGAAGAAATAGGTGAAGCCCATCAAAGCAAAGGGAATAAGACCAGTAGGTATGGAACAAAAAGAGTGCGATGATTTGGATAAGTTTGCATGCTCTACCATAGAACTCTCAGTGTCAGCCAACTTGCTCTTTAACATTGAGAAGTTGAATTCTACATATGAAATGTGGCAAAGACTTGAGGAATTGTATGCTTAGAAAAGTGTAGGCAGCAAGGTTTATTGACTGAAAAAGTTAATGGACCTTCACATGAAGGAAGGTACAGCCATGCCTGTACATTTGAATGAGTTCAATTTAATTTTCAGTCAGCTGATTGCTTTGGATTTCCACATTGATGATGAGTTCAAGGCTATTTCCTTGCTATGCACTTTGGTTGAAAGTTAAGATACTTTCAGGAGAGCTTTGAGTAACTCAAATGCTCAACTGTTATATTTTGATGTGGAGAGTTCTTTGTTGATGGAAGAACTCAATAGGCAAAATAATTTAATAAACAAGTCTTCTAATGCATTACACACTAGGGGCATATTTCAACAAAAGGGAGGTTTTGAAAATAGGATATGCAACAAGTCTTGTTGTAAAAATGTGGAGTATCATCATTGTGGCAGGAAAGGGCACTACAAATGTGACTGTTTTCTATTAAAGAAAGAGAAAGGCAAAAGCAAAAACATTGAAGACAACAAGGTTGAGAAAAAGGATAGCCAACCTGCAAAGAATAGCAGTGTGAAGATAGAGGAGATAAATGTATTCACTCATGAGAATGACAATGGTAGTGGATGTGGTGTTATCCACTTGGGGGATAACTATGCATGTCAAATTGCAAGTATTGGCAGTGTGAAATTGGAATTTTAACATGACTCTGTGTTTGCTTTGCATAATGTGAGGCATGTACCTCAGCTCAATAAGAGCTTGATAAGCACATGGCAGCTAGATGACGAAGGCAGTCATACCACCCTTGGGGATGGCAAATGGAAAAGTTGTAAGGACTCTCATATTGTTGCCAAGGGCTCTAAAAGTGATACTTTGTATTCTTTGTATATATTTAGTGTGCATAACCATGTAGTCACCATAACTGAGTAGCCAAGTGTTTCTTTGTGGCATAGCCGGTTGGAACAATTAAGTCAAACTGGAATGAAAGTGCTTTTTCGTTTGGGTTATTTGTTGTATTTGAGATATGTTGAATTTAAACAATGTGATCATTGTATTTATGGTAAGCATGCACAAACATCACATGAAAAATCTCTTTATTTAAAATCTTCACCCTTAGAGTTGGTACATTTAGATGTATGCCATATTCTAGGATTATCTCTAGGGAAAAAGAAGTATTTTATTACTTTTGTTGATGATGCCACATGCAAAGTATGGGTTTATTCAATCCGTCGTAAAGACGAGGCCTCAGATAAATGAAAAAAATTCTTGGCACTTGTTGAAAATCAGACCAGGAAGATATTAAAGTGTCTTCACTCTGACAATGGTGGTGAATATGTGTCCAAATCCTTTCAGGACTTTTGTGACAACAAAGGGATTAAAAGGGAGCTCAGTGTCCCTCACAATCCATCTCAAAATGGTGTTGCATAGCGTATGAACACAACCATTCAAGACAAGGTTCATACAATGCTGTCACATGCTGCTTTATCTCATGGATTTTGGGCAGAGGTTGTTATGACAGCCGTACACTTGATTAATTGATCACCAGATAGGTCTTTGGGCAAGCCACCTTCGTATGCTTACTTGAGAGTGTTTGGCTGCAAGGCATTTGTGCACATTCACAAGGAAGAATGCAACAAACTTGATCTTAAGTCTTGCAAATGTATTTTCTTAGGATATGGTGATGAGGGTGAAATGGGATATAAGCTATGGGATCCCGAAAAAAGGAAAATTGTACGCAGCAATGATTCTATCTTCCGGGAAGATCGCATGCATAAATAGCCTGAAAAGATTGAGGAAGTTAAAAGGGTTGTAATCTAGAAAGATGTATTGATAGGACAACAAAGAATGCCCATTGGAAAACAGCAAATACTTGTTATAAATGGCCCTGAAAATGTAGGGAATGATGTTGAAAATGACCAGCAAGATATTGCCCATGATGTATCACAATTTCAACAAGAACAAATGCCTTTGAAACAACTAGAATTGGTTGTATGACATGTTGAACTTGCAAAACAACAAGCGGTTAATGCAGATTTGCAGGCTAAAAAACTAGCAAATCTTGATCAATGGATCTTTAGGTCAACCATAATGCCAAGATAGTCAATAGGTTTGCTCCTGGTTTCAATTATGTGGTTGATTATGTGATGTTGACAGATTGTGGTGAGTCGTCATGCTTCAAGGAAGCAATGGATAGAAAAGACAGCAAGAAATAGCATAAGGCTATGCTGTCAGAGATGGAATCTCTCATAAAAAATGGCACTTGGGATTTGGTGCATTTGTCTAAAAGAAAAAGAATTGCTGCCATGTAAATGGGTTTATAGAATGAAAGTCACTTTTGGTTCTTTGCTAATGTACAAAGCACGATTGGTTGCTAAAGGATACAAGCAAGAACATGGAATTGATTTTGATGAAATTTTTTCTCCTATAGTCAAAATGATTGCTTTGTGAACCATTTTGGGCTTGGTTGTATCTAAAGGTATGAAACTCATACAGATGGATGTAAAAATAATTTTTTTCCATGATGATTTGCATGAGGAGATCTATATGCAGTAGCCTGAGGGTTTTGTTGATAAGGGGAAAGAGCACATGGTATGTAAACTCAACAAGAATTTGTATGGGATGAAACATGCATCACGAGAATGGTATCATAAATTTGATACATTTATGCAATCTGAAGGATTCCATAAATTTCAAGTTGATCAATGGTTATACACCAAGAAGGTAGCAGATGGCAACCTCATTCTCTTGGTTTTGTATGTGGATGATATGTTGATTGTAGGCAGGGATGTTCATGCTTTGGACTCCTTGAAATAAAGCTTACACAATAGCTTTGATATGAAGGATCTTGGTGAGGCTAATCATATTCTTTGCATGTATATACTCAGGGATAGATTATATGGTCTTTTCTATTTGTCACAGTGGGAGTACGCTACTAAAGTTTTACAGCATTTCAATATGGAGGAAGGGAAAGCCATTGGTATCCCATTGCCTCCATATGTGAAACTTAGTGCAGATAACAACTTTACATTTGATGATGGAAAGGTTGAGATTGCTAAGATTCCTTATGCTTCAGCTATTTTGGTAGCTTGATGTATGCTATGGTTGCTACCTGCCTTGACATTGCATTTGTAGTGGAGTGGTTAGTAGGCACATGGCATATCTTGGCAAAAAGCATTGGGAAGTAGTGAAGGGTATCATGAGATACCTTAAGGGCACAAATGACTTGTGTATGTGCTTTGGGAAGGAGTCATCTATTGTTGGCTTCACAGATGTAGACTATGCTGGTCATCATGACTACAGGAAGTCTACTTTAGAATATGTGTTTATGTTCACAGGGGGAGCAGTCTCTTGGATATCCAGGTTGCAGAAGTGTGTTGCATTGCCTACTACAAAAGGCAGAGTATGTGGTTGCCATTGAGGCATGCAAGAAGGCTTTATGGCTTTCACATTTGGTGAGAGAGCTTGGCATTATAGAGGTTCCTATCCTCCACTGTGATAGTCAGAGTGCTATCATGCTAGTAGAACTTCTCACGAAGGGTCTTCCAAGAGAGTAGTTTGCTCATTGCCGCTAGATGATGGGGGTTGGATAGTACATGTGTATTCCAGCTTTGTACATACATGGACTTAGTTGATTCTTTTCTCTACCTTCAAGCACGTTGCCTTTAGGTGGGAGGAGGTTGGGAATAAAGGGTCACCATGCCTTTTACAGTGTTTGGGTGTACAGCACCCTTACACATGTACTATATATATGTATTATAAAAAACCTAAAGTGGTATTTTTGAGATTGTACCCACATCAAGTCTTGTGGTCTCTCTCTCTCTCTACTTTGTACTCACTCTCATTGTGTGAACCACGGCATCACATGTCTCGATCCTCGTGCACTCTGTTGACATAGATATGGTGAAAAGGATGGCAACCAAGTTATACTTTTGACACCTATAGCATAGGTTTGATTGCATTAGTCCTTCCTAATCATCTATTTGCCTGGTATGCAAGTACCAAGTTTAACCTATTGATAACTTTTTGTTTATTAAGTTCCTTGTGCAATTGTGATGATTTTGACATGTTATCTCATGTTTGCCACCTCAGGGTCATCTTGTAGCTTCATTGGAATTTGCAACATTGTGCAATGTGACACCTAGTCCTTGTAACTCAACCAAGTGGTTTTTCTTGCAATATATTGCCTTAATTTGTGTCCTAGTTCATATGGCTACTGCTTCCTTGTATCTCTCTCACTCACACACAGACACACACACACGGACGTGCGTGTGCATGCACAGATGCTCACATGCATACATATTACACTCTTACACTCTTATTGAGCCACCCTTTTGTCACATTGGCTGTCCCACCTTTTGCCTGTAAAAGGAGGGTGTGTGCCATGTGGGCACATTTATATACTAGCTACTTGGTATGTACAGAGGGAGCCTGTCGTGTTTCTGAGGTAGCTTATGGCATTTCACAGATAGCAGTCAACCCTTGTACTGTCCTATATAATCTTGTGTTCTGCATTCATAATATATGTGTATTTTCTCTTTAAATATGCTGTTGCATATTGCATCTCTAGTAGAAGTGTCCTGGAGGGAAGGAAAGGCAAGTGGGCAGGAAGGCAGAAAGGGCGGTGCACACTTCAGTGCTTGAAAATGGACTTGCACAACTCAAGGCAGCCTCTTTTACTATTCCGCTGTGTATTCTAGCTCAAATGGAGGTTTGCTAGAGGAGAGGGGGGATATATTTGAAAACCTAAAATAGAAAAGATTATGCATTTTTAATCTTCAAAAGTCTTAACTTCAAACTAGCATAGAAGATCAAGCTTCAAAGCATCATAATCACAAATTACAATGTCACACTGTTACACACTCATTGTTCACATGTTCATGAAACATATGTCTCTAATATTCAAAAAGCTTTCTTTTTGGGGGGGTGAGGGTTTCGAAGTATGATAACCCCAGAATCTCCTAGTCCTCGTTTTTCCATACCCCACATTTGTTAAACTTTTCCCACTCCATCTTTTTGCGCCCCCCCACCCCCAAAAAAAAAGTCAAGTATGTTATTTTTGCCATACCTTACGTCTGAAACAGCTTTTCCCATGTGAGAAACATAGTTGGATTTAGATGCTTATGATTCAGCATACCAGATGGCTGTAAATGTCTGGTATGCAGACATATGAAAAACCATTTCATACCTATCCATTTTTTGGGTTTTAAAAAAATGTCTCCCAACTTGTCAAAACTGCTGCTTTTTGCTTGGTGACATTTTTTGCTGCAGCCTCAATATTTTCCCTTGTAGATTACCTGCATGTGCGGCCTATGCGTCTCAGCTTGTTCATGTGCAACCAGCAAGATCAATTGTCAGCCTGTGCACTGTGCAGAACCAGGGCAGCATTTGCAGAAATTCAGATTTAGGGGAGTGTTCTCAGCATGTGCAAAAATAGGGTAGTGGCTGCTCAACCCATGCATATTGCAGCGTGCTCATTGTTGAGTGCTCATCCTCTCTCTCTCTCTCTCTCTCTCTCTCCTGTGCTGTAATTCTGAGTGCTCTATAGTCTACACTCTCTCAAAAGTTCATTCCCTTGTCAAATATCATTGTCTTTTATGCTTGTTTTTTAAGGGAATAAGCTTTGTTGAAATGTCTACAATTCCTAACAAGGTTCAACTTATCCTTCTTACATATTTCCAGTTTTTAAAGCAAAAAATTAGGGCAACGTATGATTCAGCCAGCCCAGGGGTCTGAATCATACTTTAATCATACTTTCATACCTATACACATATGGAAGTATGAAACGTATGTTATCAACTATGATGAGAAATTTGCATGTGCATGTGTGGGAGTCCAACTATGAGGTGAGCAGGAAGGTGGAAGGGGTGATGGCAGGGGCACAGTTTCTTGTGCGTGATGATGGATTGCTTTTAAACCAAAATAGATGATCTTGTTTTGCCTATCTGTGGAAGTGTGGCCAACCTATGTTGGTCTACATGACCAACTTTTGGGTCATGATTGGAGCAACTTTCACGTGATGGGTGCCTAGAAAACAAATTGTTTTACAAGTTTGTCTTCTAGTAACATTTGCTTTGCCTTAGCATGAGTTTACCATTTTATATAGGGACTCTAAAGCAGAGTGCCCCTCTCATCTAGTGTTTTGGCCTGACTTGTTTCCATAGAGACAGGGACCGCCCGTTTTGGCACTTAGGAACGGATTAACATGTTCTGGGAGTTCTGAGCCTGGGAAATGCTGGCGGAAAGTTCCAGCCCATTCCTTGCCCCATTCTACCCCCTTTCTTGGCCGTTCCCTATTTGGAATGGCTGTTCTAGTGGGAGAAATTTTTTAAATAAAAAAAGGGTAACGATGACCCGTCCGTTGCGTGTTTCCTGCCTGTCGTTTGTGTGCGTTGTGTCTCTCCTGTCGTATGCCCCCATCACCCTCGATCCCCGTGTCAGACTGTTTGCTCTCAGCATGTCTCCTGTTGTCTGCTCCCACCAGCCCCGATCTCCTTGTCGAACTATCTACCCTCGATGTGTTGCAGGTCAACCATCACCTGCAAGCCGTCCACCTCTCTCTCTCTCTCTCATTGTTTGGATTGAGGACTCTCTCTCTCTCTCTCTCTCTCGTGCGCACTTCAAATCAGTCATTGCCCCAAATTTAGGGGTGATTCAGCACGGATTTGCCCCAATGTAAAGCATCTATGATTCAGGCTGCAATCTCTCCTAAATTTGGGGCATTTTGGATTAGTTGTTGGCAGTTGACCCAAAATTTGGGGCTTTCTCAACAAGGATTGGAGCCCAAATTTGGTTGCAATGTCCTCAAATTCGGGGCATTGGGATCTAGGGATTTGAAAGAGCCCCCAAATTTGGGGCATTTTGAATCAGCCATTGTCCCAGATCTGGGAGCTGAAAATCCCCCAAAATTTGGGGCATTTTCAGCAAGGGAATGTAGGCTAGAATGCCCCAAATTTGGGGCATTTTCAATAAAAGGAATGCAAGCAAAGTGCGGGCATTTTTAGCAAACATTTAACACATGCATATTGAAATTTTGGCTGCAAATTTCTGCAATTTCATTGAACTTTACCGATTATTTGTCACTTTTATATAGATAGCAACATTGACATCTATGGGATCTTCATCATCCTTAGCAGGTACTTTGTCAACAACTCGATAAAGTCAAAGCACTACTTGGTCATGGTGGGATGAGGTAGATGTAGGGGTGCCATTGAGAGGTGGAGGGGCTCGCCCTTGGAAATGCAAACTTTGCTCTTATGCTCGCACTAACCCATCTTCTACACGAGGAGGAGAAATATATGCGTTTTTGTTCCAATGTATCAATTGAGAAAAGGTAGGAGTTACTTGACTGCATAGCCACTTCTATGGGGAATTCACATGCTAGGAGGACGCCAAACATAGCAGTGGATTTAACAATATGGACTTCAAGGCAAGTAAGGCATGGTGCTTCATGCAAAAGACCACTAAGATTAGTGGCTAGGCAACCTTCTCGTGGGCCATCAGTGGCAGCAAGTCATGGTGTTAGACGGAGTTCATTGCACACTTCATGGGAACCAAAGAAAAAAGAGGAAACAAATGGAGTAGTGTTACACTTTTTCTAGCATGACCATATTGCATTCAAATCAACCAGGTCACGTTCTTTTTTGAATATGGTAATAAAAATTGCAAAGTATGGATCCACATATAAGCTCCCTTCATAAAAAACTATTAGGACTACATTGCTTCAGAAGGAGAAAGCAGCCATAGAGATTGCAACAATAAATATTCACAATCAATGGGAAAGAAATGGAGTGACATTGATAGCAGATGGATTGAGTGACACACGCCATAGGTCCATACATGGTGTCGTTGCATATTCTCGTGGGAATGTATACTTCATTAGTAGTCATGATGTTTCAGAGACTAGAAAGAGTTCAGATGAATTGGCATCGAGTGGTGTGAGGCAGTGTAGGCTGTTGGGGCAGAAAATGTAGTGCAGTTTGTGGCAGATGGTAAACCTATAAACAGGGCAACAAGAAACATTTTAATAGCAATGTATCCACATATCACCTTTAGACCATGCATGGTGCATTGCTTGAATAACTTGTTGAAGGATATTTTGGACTTGCCATGTATTTCATCTCTTGTTGTGAAAGGCAATAAGATTGTCACATTTGTATGTAATCATTAGTACTTGCATGCTGAGTTTCACAAGAGAAGTGACAAAGAACTTCTCAAATACTTGGATACACAATTTGTATATAACTTTCTTATGCTTGGTCGATTGCACTATTACAAAGGTGCAATTAGGGAGCGATTTGCTAGTGATGAGTATGAAAATCGAACTGGGGCTGCCACTGCTACTGTTGTGTTTATGTAATGCATATGTCTTTGATAGAGATTTTTAGGATGAGGTGAATCGCACCAACCAAATGGTTGATTCTATCGTGCACATGTTGAGGCTTGCAGATGACATGGATCCATGCATTGGGAAGATCTATGAAGGTATGGATCGCATGATTGAGAAGTTGGAGAGTTTGGAACGAAATACAGATATATATGAGTAGATCAAGAAGCTATGTATCAACAGATGGAATGAGTATGACTCTCCTATGCATGCTATAGCATATGCGCTTAATCTTGAGTTTCAAGGAAAGATGCAAGAAAGAGACCTTGAGGTGGTCAAGGCTTGAAACACAGTACTTGCAAGGCTTTATCCTAGCCGTGAAATGCATCGGAAAATCAAAAATTAGCTCTCTGTGTATTGGCAAACATCACGGATGTTTGGTAAAGAGGATGTATTAGAGGACATGACAAATATTGCGGCTGCTTTATAGTGGGAGGACTACGGGGCATAAGCTCCAAAGTTGCAAAGTTTGACTATTCGTATTCTTAGCCAAACAATTAGCTCTTCTTGTTTAGAGCAACTATGGAGCTCATTCAATTACATTCACTCAAAGAAGTGAAATCATCTTGGTACGATGAAGACGAATGACTTAGTTTATGTGAGCTTCAATCTTTGCTTGCTAGCTCGTATATCAGTTGCAAAGGTTGATTCTTTTATATGTTGGGAAAAATATGACAACGATGATGGTGATGGTGATGACCGGGATGTTGTTCAGTAGGATGAGCATTTGGACACAGTGGAGCTATCTTCCATGAATGAGAGCACTTAGCGGCTAGCCTCTTGGAACTTTTTAGTATTGACTTGAAACTTGAAGCACTTGTAACTTGGATCTTTAGACTTTAAAGTTTAGTGCATATTTTGTTTCTTTGCAATGCACACTTGTTGGACTTATGCGACATAGTTGATTACAATGCGACAATCCATTGTTGTTTACAATGTTTTGAATCTTTATTATTGTTGAAACTTGATTATTATGTCTCTAATTTCACGAATTATGGTTGATATAAAAAAAAATTCAATAGATCAATTTATAATTATGTGTACATGCGATATGGCTGGTCAATGATTTTGTGATCAAAATATTAAAGTCATTTTTGTGTTTCAATTCTTCATATCTCTAGATTCTAAGTGTTGATTCTCTCTCTCTCTCTCTCTCTCTCTCTGTCTCTCTCTCTCTCTCTCCACACACACACACACCCACACCCCGTTCCCTCCGTTCATGTTCCCTAAGTTTGGGTGTTTCCCCCGTTCTAGGGGTCCCGTTCCCCGTTCCTAGTAACTATGCTTGCTTCATTTATCAGCTGGGCAGAGCCCACCTCTCGTCTAGCGTTTGGCCTGACAACTTTGAGGTTGCTTCATTCATCAGCTCGCTCATATACCTCACCACAGCCTTCTCAAAAGGGTGCTAAGCAGCAGCACCATCAGAACAAAAACAATCAATATGGTGACTTGAGCTCTGGTTGGGGTTGTGAGTCGTGTCTCTTGGCCCCAAATGAGCTTACTGCTCATAAGAGGGCAATACCGTGTATGCTTTGTGACAATGGTCATAACAATGAGGCGTACTGAAATACTTCACAAAAAAATATATGTGGTTGGTGGTCAGTCTTCCGCTCTAGCTACCCCACCCATTTTAAACAAACCTCTGCTTCCTCCAGCCACAAGTTACAGTGGGCACTGTGATATTGCACTACTAGTGAGGTGGATTGCGATACTATTCACATCTTGTATGACTCAGGGTCAAAGTATAAGATATAAATACAAAATTTGTGGAAAGGCATGGACGGGTAACTTGACATATGCAAGAGGAGATGCCTTTTGAGGGCCTTGTTGTGAAATCTCTACAAAAAGAATAGTCAAGCTTCATGAGGGCTCCCAGAGGTTGGCTAAGAATACAGGAGAGATGGGCTATGCACTTTGCGTGGTTTGGAGAACGTAGAAGCAATTCTCGATATGCCTGGGTTATTTGGTCATGTGAATGTTTGTCAACCAGAATGTCTGACCTGGGATCCCTATATTAGTCAGATTCTTGCAGTAGACTGAGCTGTTTTGAATAAATGAGCTGACAGCCTCTGCTGTACTGTTGCAGAAATTATTTCCCTGTTGTTTGAAATTTTCTCTGTCTTATGGTTACTGTTTTTCATAGGGTTTTGCATAGTGGTTAAAAGCTTAGGACCCACTCCTTGTGAGATAGGTTGATCAAATCGTTGAAAAGTTGTCTTTCTAGGCTACTTATTGTGCCAGCTCTGTGAAACATAGATCTATTTTGAAGATTGTGGCAGAGATTTTGATATCAGGTTGTTTGTCTCAGGTTTGTTCCATTTGGAGCAGATCAAGAGTGTCTTTGTGGTGCTGTCTCCTGTAGAGGCAAGCTACGAGCAAAATTGAGCAAACAAAAGATTTCCTCCAATGTGGCCTGGCAGATAGTTACCAGGGAAGTGCTTCTGGCGCAGTCAGTCAAAAAAACTAAGTTTTGCCATTTTGGTAGAAATGGCCGGGTAAGTTTCATTCTCTAGCTCTAGTTATTTAACAGGTGGGAGAAGCTGTACCTCTGTGTGTGTGTGTGTGTGTTGTGGCCATACATAATGACAAGTGCGGAAATAGTGTGCATGCACTGTGTCTTAGAAAAGCCTAGATTACAGCTTTGTGACTTGCTACTTCTGAGATAGGTGAACAACGTGTGATTGAAACACAGTTCTGCTGTGCAGCTGATTTGAACACTATGCCTTAGGGTTTCTGCAGTATGATCTACTCATGTGACTGTAATACTTATGCTTGCTATAATAAAAAGTCAGCCTGTCTCGAGTCATTATTGCTATCAATGACCTTGGCAGCCATCTTGGGCATCCATGTTGTTTCTCTATCCTTATGAATTCAATTCCATTTTTTAATGTGCTAAAGTTTGGTTGGAAGGAACCAACCTGCTGGGAGTGACAACACTGAGGTACACAACAATTTAGCTCTTGATGAGTTATATTATTGGTATGGCAGATTGATCAGTTTTTCCGTCAACAAAAGAACAAGTTCCAATTGTCGGTGTACTCAGGAGGTATTGCATTCAGGCTTGTGTTACTTTGGTTCAAAATTGGATCTGCAATCAATGACTTTGCCTTTTTTGCTCAAAGATTCAATCCCTCCTGTTAAAGACACAACTCAAACTGCCTGTGTGGGACTTCGAGTGCGAGTTTACTGGCCTCTTGATAAAAAGTATGTCTTATATGCATTTGTTGGATATTTGTATCTTTCATGTGAATTGTATGATTTATTAATCTAAAGAAAATATGTATGCTTTGCTTTGCTGTGATGGTATGTGTAATGCATCTATTTATTTTAACATTGCTCTTGTCTCTAAATTTCTTGACTTGTGATAGGTAGTGCAGATATTGTGAAACTTTACCAATGAGTCTGTGCTAGATGAGAAAATGAGTACTGATTTGTTGTAGGTTTGCGAAATAAACTGCCTCTACCTTAGGAATCAAAATCGTATAGTGGGAAGAGACCATCTGCATGGAGTTGGCAACTCTTGGCTGAGAGACTCGATGAGAGGAGAGAGGGTCAAAGTGAAGTGTTTGGAGCACATACTGATTCCAAACATAGTATCTTGGGTCTTTTCTGCCTGTGAAGAACATATAATTTTTGACAGTGCTTAGTGAGTGACACCTAGTTGATCAATTACCTACCCACCCACTGTGCATGGAGGCTAGCAGATATCTCTTTTCTTTTCTCATGGTTCCTCCTTTATTTTTAATTCCTTTTCTCCCTGTTCTTGATCCTTTGCTGCATGCAGGCTTGGCTCCTAGGGAGGGGCCCCCAAAGAGCATACACTCCTAGTATGGGAGTTTTGGTAGTGAGTATTGTGATGCTTTTCCAAGATGCTTATTTTCTTGAAATGTCGGGACCTTTAAAAGTAGCTCCTAAAACCCCTTTGTATGGTCATTAAATGACTTGTTTTTTCTGTTGCGAGAGCCAATCCCGTTTCATTTTTACATCTCTTTTGCAATGAATAGGAAGAAATTGGCCTTGTATTCATGTAGACAAAGGATCTTTGTGATTTTGGGGCAGCACGATCATATTCCAACCCTGTCCATTAAGTGTGGTCTAGGTCCCATAGAAGCAGGAAACGCTCTGAAATGCCCCTTTATAAGACCCGAAGCGCCGAAACGTGTAGAGGAGGACCAGAAACACATTTCCTTGTTCAAAATGACTGCCGTGTGGCGTTTTCCCTTGGGGAAATATTTTGGTTCACCCTGTTTCCGAACAAGACCGAAACGTTTTTAGCAAAAGATAGTATATTGTTTTCGTTTTAAAAATAGCGTTATGAATCGTCATGTTCTTTACGTTTGTTAAGCATAGTGTTATTAATCATTATGTTCTTTGTACTTCATATATAGCATTAACATTATTATTCACGTTCTTTATGCTTTTTAATTTGTTATGTTCTTCAAGTATTATTAATGTTTTATTGTTAAATGTTTAATGTTTTAATGTTGTGTTTTCTTTAAAACTCATAACGTTAAATAATCGTTTAATATTTAATGTTTAAATACTTCATGAAAACTTAAATTGTTAAATATTTTATGTTTCATCATTTAAAATGTTTAAGCTTAGAGTCGTTTATATCCATTTCAACTTTCTTTGCTAATGAGGAGCATGATAATGAAGAGGATTTGCGTACAACAAACAGAAGACTATGCATGTATGTTGAAAAGGGAGACATAGAGGAAGAGAAACTAAGAGATAATAATTAGTTAACATTCACTCTCTTGTATGGTTTTGGACTTTTACAATTGTTCGTTCTTTGTAATCAACATATTGATTATGTGTCAAAATTTTTGTATGTATCACAAAGCTCCTTTGAGCTTACACTTTTTGTAGAACTCTTCAACGACTTTGAAATTAGAAAGCTTTGATTTTGAGTATGAAACTTGCATTCTAAGTTTTAGCTTGTAAGCACCTAGACTCTAAGAAAAACCCCTTGGATGACGTGGCGTTTCCATTTTCCCTCATTGAAATTTGATGTTTTTGTTTTCATTCTCATTTTTGTTTCCATTTCCATTTCTGTTTTCCCATTTCTCTCAACTATGCTAGGTCCATAAAATGTAAAGTGTAAACTTTATTTTTTATTTTCTTAATAATTTTCATGACAATACAAAGATTTGAAAATTGATGAATAAACTTGAGAAGAATACCATGATTTTGTGAACCATGATACGTACGGAATCTGATCTTCTGTTTAAGCTAAGATAGTGACTTGGTCTTCTTTGTCTTATGTCTTTGTTCATGCCGAGCTCTTGAAATTGAAGATGATGAAGTAATTGATTGGAATGAAGATGGAGACTAGACTTGAGAATGTAAACACTTTTATCGAGAATGAGGTCTTTCATAAGAAGGATGTATCTCTTTTTCACTTGATGAGGATCCATCAGAAAAGACAATGAATGAATTTGAAGAACAAGATTGCCTTTGATGCTCTATCTTTCTTTGTTTTGAAGTAGAATGTGATCTTTATTTGTTCCACTATACCTCCTGGAAGCAATTGGGCTTCCATTGGTATGCCTTTGTCTCTTAAAAGCACATGAGCTTTTTCTTTGAATTCTTTAGGCTTTTCAACTCTTGCCAGTTTGAGAAGTTGCTCATAAATATGCTCATTCTTCTCTCTAAGGCTTTGAACGGCTTGAAGGATAGCACTTAAGTTTTGCATTGAAACTCTCAAGAAAATATACTCAAGTACTCAATGCAAGGGATGCAATAAGTAAACATACAGTTGTAAGTATTACTAGTGTTGAGGTGAGGATAGAGCTAAATATTTGATAGCACTCGCAACTATAATGTTCCCTTATTTCTTAGATTTAACAATATGAGACAATAGAAAGAAAATGAAAGCCATAGAAACATTAAAGAAATGGATACAAGTTGAGGGTTTAAGATGGGGTATCAATTCTCGTGGTGGAAAGGAATATATTCTTTCTTGATCCAAGTTCCTTGAGATTGTGCTAAATTATAATTAACTTAAGAGAGAGAAGTATTTCTCACTCTCACAAGATCATACAAAGGATGTAGATGCATTATATGCATATACTTACCATGCAATAAATAAGTAATTCATAGTCATGTAAAATAAAAGCGAGACAACTATTTGTTGGCTATTTCACTCACGCCTCACTTACGCTTATGCTCCATAGGAGTGTCGGTGATTAGTAGGACACTAGGGCACTTTTTCCTCTCGGTAGGAGAGGTTTTTTTCCCTAGACTTATGGTATTATTTCGCATGTGCTCATGACACACACTTACGGGCCCTTACTGTGTTCGAGTGTGAACGCCCTATACAACCCTAAGGTTTAAGGGTTGCACTTTGTACTTGCATACTACACTCTTCAGTCAATCGTATTGGGTGTCGCGCTTCACTCTCACACTGTCTATTGGTTTTCTGTGTTGAGCTTCGATCTTGTTTTCTCTCACATTTGGTATTAAGCCTTGGCTTTGTTCAACTGAGGCTTTGTTTAGCTCACACTGTCTATTGGTTTTCTGTGTTGAGCTTTGATCTTGTTCTCTCTCACATTTGGTATTAAGCCTTGGTTTTGTTCAACTAAGGCTTTGTTTAGCTTAGCTCCGCTCAGTCTACAGAAGTCCCCAGTCAGTTTCAGTAGTGACATTGCCTCTGTCTGCACTGTCAGTACCCTTCTCATCATGCCCAGTACCACTGCCTCGCTAGTCCGCCTATTGTGCTGCGCTTACGTGTGACCAGTGCTCGTCCTCTGTGCTGCTCTCGCCAGCAAAATGTTCGGCCAGTGCCCTCCAAGAATACCGTGTGATGCCTTCTCTTCGCTAGTTGAGTGTGCCCCTGTGCCTGCATTGCCCTGCCAAACGCCACTTCAACTACTCCACGCTCCGTTAGAGTCGATGTCCCCCGTCAACTACTGCACGTCCCGTCAATATTGTTGTGCTGTTCGTCACCTAGAATACCCCGCTAGTCGTCCGTTTGCTAATGTCCGTCCTGCTGCCAGCTCAGCCCGAGCGCCGCCTGTACCCGACGAACCCGCTTGACACCTACTGACGAAACTGCGCTAGTCAACATGTGATTTTTGTGGTAAACGTTTTTATAAAAATTTTTAAATTCTAGCTGCAATTTTTGGAAGCAGGGGTTCCTACGCAACATGCATAGCATTTAGAAACGTGTCTTGGACACATTAGATGCAAATGTTTTGGATAATTTATCAAAAATTTGGGGCTTTTATGTTTTTTGAGGACATTGGCATACGCACTGCAGTTACAGTCATAGAAAGATTGTTTTGAACAAATTTAAGGCAGGAAAATTTGGGGATTTTGCTGGTACATTGATGAACACTAAATGCACATTGAATTGCGTGCATTACAGACAGTTTTGACAGAGTGCACCTCTGTACACCAATTCCAGAAAGTTATTTTTTGCAATTTTTGAAAATTTTCAGATTTTTAGTGTAATCCTGCTTCGACATTGCTCTTTTACTTTTTCTTGGTAATTGATAATCATGGCAAATGAGGGAAGAGATGTCTTCACCTATGTATCCAAAGAGGACAGACTGGATGGAAATAACTATTCACTTTGGCCCTTCATGATGAAGAATATACTTGTGGCAAAAAATCTTTGGGATTATGTCAATGGAGAAGAAGCTTGATTTGGAGTTGTGACTCCAGCCACTCCTCCTCCAAGAGGACGTGCACAACGGGCACCTTAGGCTGCTCCACTTTAGTCACTTCCGCAAAGATCAACATCTCAAAAAGCATGGGATACACGGGATGCATAGGCTTTGTCGTTGATTGCATTGGTAATTCAGCGGTCAATCATTCCCCGCATTCGTTCACCAGATTCTTCACGAGAAGCTTGGCTATCTTTGGAGCAGATATTTGCAGGCAAGAATGAGACTCACATCTCTTTCTTAAAGAAAGAGCTAGAGACATTGAAATTGGATAAAGGTAATTCTATTTAGGATCACTTGAACAAAATTCAGGACTTGCGAGAGCAACTCATGAATGTGGACGAGTACTATTTGGATGCACAGATGATATCTACTACTTTGAACTCATTACCTCCTTCGTACTTGGCTTTTCATACGGCCTTAAACCTCACCATGAGGATTGCTGCGCAGCCAATCACTTTTCTTCAGTTAGTCAGTTTGCTTCTAGAGGAGGAGCAAACAAGGAGGAATAGTGGTGTGGATGCTATTGCCTCTGAGTAGGCTTTTATGGCTAGACAGAAGGGCAAAAGCAGCCAAGTGAAGAATGCTTCGCAGAGTTTTGGGACTTTTGACACATCACAGGCAAATAAAGAACAACATGGCATGCAAGCCAAACAGGACAATTGCCATTATTGTAAAAAGCCAAGCCACTATATCACTAAATGCAGAAACCACATTGCCAAGGAGAAGAAGAAGAAGTCAGGAATGTTTGTTTCTGATGCTCCTTTCACTGCTACTGAGTCCGTGTTCTTTGTTGCAGACAGGGACTATTGTTTTTATACATGCAGTTATGACACCTCTTGGGTAGATCGAGCATTTAGTTCTACTGAGGATCCAAACACTTGGTTTTTTGACAGTGGTGCTTCTAGGCACATTACATCTCACAGAGATTTATTTGCTTTTGTTGGTGCAGCTCCAGTTGGCAAGTCTGTATCAGTGTGGCAACAATGTATCATACCCTATTCGAGGTATTGGGGAGATTGTGCTCAGATCCATTGATGGCTCTATTCTCCGCCTACGGGATGCTTTATTTGTGCCAAGCATAAAGAAGAATTTGCTCTCTATTTCTTCTTTGGCACGTTGTGGATTTCATGTCACATTTGATGATGACAGATGCATGCTAAGAGACAAAGAACACATGACTTTGGTCTTGACAGGCACTTTATGTCATGGGTTATATGAGTTGGATGCTCTTTTAGTTGATCAGTCAGCGTACTTGGCATCCACTCTTACCCTTGCTATGATACATGTAGAGTTATGGCATGCTAGGATGGGGCGTGTGAACTTTGGCAGCTTGATGCCCTTACAGCGTACGCAGATGCTAGATGGATTTCCTCTACTGGAGAGACCTCCTGAGCACTTGTGCGAAGGATGTATTTTGGGGAAAATGCATAGTTTTTCATTCCCCTGTGATGTTGCTTTTAGAGCAACAACCAAGTTGCAGTTAGTACATTCAGCTGTATGTGGGTCTATGCAGACAAAGTCATTGGGAGGATGCTACTATTTTGTGACTTTTATTCATGACTTTACTCGATTTTGCTGGGTCTACTCTTTGGTCAAAAAGTCAGAAGTGTATAATGTATTCTTGGCTTTTATTGCACTTGTTGAAAACCAGTCTGGTTGTAAAATTAAGACTCTCCGTTCGGACCGAGGGGGGGAATACATGTCCTCTATGCTGAATTTTTTTTTGAAGCAGAAGGGCATTGTCCATCAGTACACTACTGCGTATACTCCACAGCAGAATGGGGTTGCAGAGAGGAAGAATGGGTCACTCATGGAGATGGCTAGATGTATGCTGAAGGCAAAGAGGTTGCCTCACAATTTTTGGATGGAAGCACTCATGTGTACTTGCCATGTTTTGAACAGATGCCCCACCAAAGCTTTGAAGAAAATTATACCTTTTGAGGCTTGGAACAATGGGAAACCTTCTGTTGGACACTTTTCTACCTTTGGGTGCCTTGCATATGCACACATTCCAAAGGTACTCAGAAAAAAGTTGGATAACAAGGCTGTTAAATGCATTTTTGTGGGATATAGTAGTGAGAGCAAAGGCTACAGACTCTATGATCTTGTTTCTAGAAAGGTGTTTGTCAGTAGGGATGTACTATTTGATGAAAAATCAGAATTGTCCCTAGTTGGTTTAGACACATATTAGGCTGCCCGTGATGTATTTGAAGGGTGCTGCCCATTACATTTGGTGATTCAGCTAGAGTTTCAACAAGTGAACTCAATGTTCAGCCAGCTGCTCCTTTGGAAAATGCATAAAATCAGCCATTGGCTGATCTGAATCAGCAAAGTGCTGAAACTGAAATTTAGCAAGAGCTTATGCAGAGTCAAGAGGCAAGACAAATGCCTAGATGGTATTTATAGACTATGAAAGATAGTCATCTGGATGCACCCATGGCTGGTCGTACTAGAAGGCAAGCTCGTATGCATGATATTGCACATACCATGGAGTTTATTATGGCAGCAAGCACCCTTGACGATCAGGAGCTTGAATGTTATGAGGATGTGCAATAGAGTATGCATTGGATGGCAGCAATGCAAGCTGAATTGGATTCTATCACTAAGAATCAAATATGGGATTTGGTGTCTTTGCCAGTTGGGAAGAAAGCCATTGGAACAAAATGGGTCTACAAGGTGAAACGAAATGCAGATGGATCCATTGACAAATACAAGGCAAGGCTTGTAGCTAAAGGCTATACATAGAAGAAAGGCATTGACTATGAGGAGACATTTGCTCCTACTTCCCGTATGAGGACCATCAGGTTTATGGTTGCTTTGGCTCCTCATTATGGATGGATTGTGCATCAGTTGGATATTAAAACTACATTTTTACATGAGGAATTTCATGAGGAAGTATATGTACATCAGCCCATTGGTTTTGCAATTTAGGGCTTGGAACACTTGGTTTACAAACTGAAAAAAGCTTTAAATGGTTTGAAACAAGCTCCTAGAGCTTGGTATGCAAAGATAGATGCTTTCTTGCTTAGTGAAGGGTTCATAAACAGCTCATCTGAGTCTACCCTTTACGTATGTAGAAAGGGGGATCCATGCTGATCATTTGTCTTTAAGTTGATGATCTCTTGCTTACAGGGACACATGCTGGTCAGATTTCAGCATTTAAACAAAATTTGCAATAAAATTTGACATGCAAGACTTGGAGTCTTTGCATTATTACTTGGGCATTCAATTCATACATGATCCTAGAGGTATTGGGTTATCACAGTCAAGATGCATTGGTAAACTTCTTGAGAAGTTTGGCTTACAGGATTGTAAGCCAGTCTGTACACCAATGGAACCTGAACTAAAGCTGTCATTACATGATGATAGTGATTTGTTTGATATACACACATATGCTTCAATAGTTGGATGTCTTATTTACTTATGCAACACTAGGCCAAACATATAGTTTGCAGGTTCAGCCCTGAGCAGATATATGCATCAGCCACACATGTCACATTGGCAAGCTATTAAGCGTGTCTTTCATTACTTGCAAGGTACTAGATCTCTTGGATTCCTTTATGCCAAGGAGGGACCATTGCAGTTACATGCTTACAATGATTTTGATTGGGTTGGTGATTATGATTCACATCACTCCACTAGTGGCAATTGTTTCTTTCTTGGCTCATCTTGCATATCTTGGCTTAGCAAGAAACAGTCCACTGTTGCCACATCATGATGTGAAGCTGAATACAAGGCAGCTTTCACTACCACAGTTGAATGCATATGAATTAGACGCTTGCTTGCTGATCTGGATGTATCTGTTACGGAGCCTACTCCTTTGTTCACTGAGAGTCAGAGTACCATTGCAGTGGCATGGAACCCAGTGTTTCATGCACGCATGAAACGCATTGAGATACATTATCACTTTGTCAGAGAGAGGTTGCATGTAGGCGATATCAGCATTATCTATTGTCCTACCACCAGTAATGTGGTAGACATCTTCAGCAAAGCTCTACCTTGTGACAAATTTGAAGCATTTTACAATGCTTTAAATTTGATCTCCTTTGGTGGCGGATGATCCTTGTACTCTTGATCACTCTTCACTCCAGGGGGGTTTGCTGGCTATTTCACTTATGCCTCACTTACGCCTACCCTCACATAGGAGTGTCGGTGATCAGTAGGACATTGGGGTACTTTTTACTCTTGGTAGGAGAGGTTTTTTCCCCCAGACTTATGATATTATTTCGTATGTGCTTATGACACACACTTAACGAGCACTTATCTTGTTGGAGTGTGAATGCCCCCTACAACCCTAAGGTTTAAGGGTCGTACTTTGTACTAGCATACTACACTCTTTCAGTCAATCGTATTGGGTGTCCTGCTTCACTTTCACAGTCTACTGGTTTCCTGTGCTAAGCTTCGATCCTGTCCTCTCTCACACTATTGGGTATGGAGCTCGCGTGTGTGTCCAGCAAAGAAGGGGAAAACGAGAGAGAGAGAGAGAGAGAGAGAGAGAGAGAGAGAGAGAGAGAGAGAGAGAGAGAGAGAGAGAGAGAGAGAGAGGACTAGGCTATTACAAAGAAGGGGAAAACATGAGAGAGAGAAAAGAAAGGAGAAAAAAAGCGAGTGCCAAGCTTTTTACTAATTTAAATGTAGATTAAACTAGTCATTATCATTAATCCAATCCAAATATGTCATTAAATAAATTGATCGAGAATGTATGCCGTTAATGCAAAGGATGCAGAGAGAGAGAGAGAGAGAGAGAGAGAGAGAGAGAGAGAGAGAGAGAGAGAGAGAGAGAGAGAGAGAGAGAGAGAGAGAGAGAGAGAGATGAGATGAGATGAGATGAGATGAGATGAGATGATATATTAACGTCTACAAAAGGCCAAAATGACCTATGAGACCATGAGTTACAATCATGTGTATGATGGTACAACTGTTTGGGCAAAATATATATGTAGCACAAAGCAAAATAAGAAAGGAAACCATAGTTATCTGGAACGGGGAATGGGAACGAGAACAGGACCCCTTGCAACGGGGGGAAACGTCCAAGGTCGGGGACCGGGAATGGGGGGAACGACACATGTCTTAAGTGCCCCAAATATGCCGTGCATGACCCAAATTGCCCCAAAGAATGCCCCTCTAATTGCCCTAATACCCGTCAATGCATGAAATCGACCCAAATGTCCCAAAATTGACTCGATTACCCCCATAGCTCCAAATTGCCTTGAATTGCCCCAATTATCCCTATTTTCCTTGAAATTAGACAATATAAATGGATGAATACCTTGGAATTGAGGATCGGCCGAAATTTGATTTTGATTTGCAAGAGTTCATAATGCATCAAATTTGAACTTTGCATGGACTTCCAATTAGCTTGTGGGTTGTCTTGACACTTTGAATCTTCAACCAGAGAGAGAGAGAGAGAGAGAGAGAGAGAGAGAGAGAGAGAGAGAGAGAGAGAGAGAGAGAGAGAGAGAGAGAGAGAGAGAGAGAGAGAGAGAGAGAGAGAGAGATTAGTGTGTGCACATTAGGCAATGGAGATGGGTGAATATGTGGTAGAAAGACCGTGATCCAAGCAAAAAAAAAAAAGCGGGAAAAAACGTTAATTTTCAGTCAACAGGCTTGGAACGGCCGTTCCCTGTTTCTATGAAGGAAACCAACTATAGCTATGTGTAAAACATAGAGCTCTATCTAGTAACAATGAGCTCCAAATGGTACAGTCTCATGTGGGTATGAAGGACCTAGCTCTAGCCGGAGCAATAATCCCTTGTATCCGCCTATGAAGGTGTCGTCGGTGTCTGTGCCGAGGCCTAGGACGTCTGGATCGGCTAAGCTGAACGGCTCGATCAATCAGTACTTGTCTGTGCGTGGACTGTGGTAGTGAGAGAGGCTCTCGTGTGGATTGTGGTTGTAACTGTATTGAAGTCTTTCGAGTTTTCTTTGCAAAGAAGTTTGTGAGTTGCCTCTGTGAGGGGCCTCGATGTCTTGGGGCAGTTGTACTACTGAGGCGCATGTCACGAAGCCGTCGTATCTCAAGAAGAAAGATGCCAAGGCATCGCTGATCGGTAAAATCCATGACTCTGGATAGTGGTTCAAATCCGTCTCTAAAGAGACAGTGGAAACGACCACGGATCTCATAATACGTTGGGCAGCGGCAAATATAATGCTCCTTTGTCTCTGGCTCTAATTGACATATCTGGCATATGCGCTCCTTTGGTGGGATGGATCTATATCTGCCAGTCTCAATCTCTAGCTGATGTGAGGAGGTGCGCAATTGGCCAATAGTACATCTGATCCCATGGGAAAGATGGGTGCCCATGTATCTCGGGCGAACAATAAATCCATCATTTGTATATGAGGGAAATGCACATGGTAGAAAGCCATCTTTGTCCCTAGTTCTTGCCTTGGCATCAACCATGTCCGCCTGATATCCAAGTGGATAAGATCCATCCTGATGACCTTGCGGATCTCTAATCTACTCAGATCAAGAGATGGTGAATCAAGGGAGTATTGGAAGAGGGTTAACTTGTCTATGCTAAAGCCATGCAGCTGAAACCGGACCGACATCTGTGCATACCAACATGAAGTATCACCCTCTCTGGCAGCCTGTCTCTTGGTATTGTGTCAAAGGCTTTGCGGAAGTCCACAAAGCAGCAGTAGGCCCGTCGGCCATGGGCCCTTCCCTCCTCAATGATCGCTTTGAGTGTGAGGATGTGATCCAATGTGGAGAAGCCTCTCCTAAAGCCAGCCTGGTCCCTGGACTGTAAGACCCCACATCTCTGCCCACCTGCTTCACTCATGCTTAAGGATGGAAGCATATAACTTAGCCAATGTATGCCCAACCATGATAGTTCAGTTATTGGATAGAGTAGGGTCCCCTGACTTGAGGATAAGCACAATAGTGTTCGTGCTCTAGCTTTTTGGTAGGCCTTCACACATGGCTCTGTTAAACATGTAAGCTAGGAATCTTGCCACCAAATCTCTAGCATGGATCAAGTGCTCGGCTACTAATCCATTGTGATCATGTGCCTTTTCTCTGCTAAGTCTGTTAATGGCCTCTCGGACCCTACTTTCTGTAAAGAAAGTGGTGGTCTTTGGCCAAGGCTCAAGTGAGTTAGGAAGAGGTGGCTGATCCTTCACAGTATAAAGACTAGCTGCATACTCCTCCCAGACAGCAGTGGACGTAATAGGTGTGGTCGGGCAATGCTCTCTGAAAAGCCTCCAAGCCTCTCTAGAGTCCTGGCTCAAGAATAACTGATATAGGTCGCGCTCTAGCTGGGCCAAGAATGTTCTCTTCTTCCACCGTGTGAGGTGTCTAAAGAGTATCTGTGCCTGTTTGTGGGTAGTGGACCCCAGTGCTATCTGTGCCTGTTTGTGGGTAGTGGACCCAGTGCTATCTCTCTCTGTAGCCGTGCTTTGGTCTCACGGCACTCATCATCATACCATCTGTTCCGAGGTGTCACCTCAGTGGAGGCTCTCTGTGTGGGTCGTGAGTGTGGGAAGGTTACACCTGCAGCGATGTGTAGGGCCTCACTGAACTGCTGAGTCAGCTCCTGTAATGGAACGTCGGGGTCTGCATCATGTAACAATCTAAGGATCTCCACCTCATAGGTATCCTCTGTCTCTCTGGAAAAGAGGTATCTCGGGTGTCAGTGAGCTGCATGATGGGTCTGTGTGTCAGTGAATTGGAGGTCGATGGTGAATGATAGGTAGGCATGATCCACTGCAACTCTGAGAAGGCGTGGGGATACTGAGAGGTCTTGGATGTGAGATATCAGCATCTATGGGGCAAGAACATAGTCTACTATGCTGGCACCATGTCGGTGAGGATAACGTGTGAAGGCGCCGGATAGGGGGTATCTAGCCATGCCATTAAGAATGGCCAACTTGTGTGCTGTGCCCATCTCCACAAGGTATCTTCCATATTCGGTGACTGCCCCCATATCCTGAGATATCCTCTCCAGCTGTAGCTCTAACACATCCCGCTCCTGAGCATCTCTTCAGTTGCATCAAAGAAAGACACCTGATGGGAGGTTGTCCTAGCATTAAAGTCTCCTAGTAAGATAGCCTCTCCCTCCTTCGAGAACTCCCAAATATCCTCATCCAAAGCCACATATGGTGATTGCCCCTTGGGTGGGGCGTATCGGGACTTCATAGGGGGAAAATAGCATATGGCAACATACAAAGTGGGTTCCTCACCACACAAACTCACCCACATGTATTTGGTCTTCTCATCTCTGTGGACTACCTCGATCATCTGTTGTAGCTCCTCCTTGAATAACACTACTACTCCTCCCGACCCGCGATTATTGTGGTCGCGTGTCTCCCTGCAAGCTGACTCCCACCTATAGCCTGTCAACCGTGGAAGTGCAGTATGTGGTCCTTGATGTGTCTTTGAGTAGAACACTATATCTCTCCCTTTGAATGTCTCCTCAAAAGCTCCCACATCCAATCGGAGGGCTTCGTTATAGTTTCAAACTGCCACTGCAAGGCTGGTCCCATAGTTCCCATAGGTCTCACGCCGTCATTTGTGGCCCCTCTCCATGACTACCACTCTCCCTCCTCTGTAGAAGGCGAGTTTGCCCTCCTCCATGGCTGCCTTAATTTTTGGCATGTACTCCCTCATGTGGGCTAGTTGGGTTGGTGTGAGATCGTCACCCAAAAACACACTGGTCCCCTTCAATGTACGGCGTTGAGCTAGGAAGTCTCTCCTAGCCTCCATGGTGGGGAAGCGGAGAATGAGTGCACGCTCTTTTGAGCTCTCCCTTTCTGTGCTTTTCTTGCTCACTCTCCAAGCGGAGACATGCATGTCTTTCTTAATATTCATTAATGTGAATAGCACCTTGGTGTCCTCATCCACTTTTTCATGCATCTTCAGCCCCGTCACCCAAACATGTAGTGCTCACATTTTCCTTTTTTGTTCCTCTTCCAATGTGTCATTGATTATGGTTGTTGTAGGTGTGTGTGCTAGGTGTTTACCCTCCTTTGCAATTTGAATCATTGCTCTGCCTCCTCTACTTGCTGTTGGGTTTTCTTGAGCATCTCTGCCCAAGAAACAGCCTCCTTCGTCATCTCCTCTTGCTTTTTTTTGGAGTTGTTGTACTTCCTCTTTGATGCAGGTGAGCTCCTCGGTCATGCTAGGTTGAAGTTCTCCTTCCTCTAGCTTGGGGCTGAGCTGAATGTCAGTCAGTAGCTGCCTAAGTGATTGAATCTCCCTATCTTGGGCTTCTATCTTCAATTCCAGCTTTTCAATCTTATCGTTCAGCTGCCTGTTCATTATGCTCAGTCCATTTTCATACTCCTTGACTTTGTTGATGGCATTGGTAATCATCTGCTCTATTTGGACCTTCTTTATTTTGGGGGCGAACTCCGTCTTGTTGTGTCGGGCACAAGTTGGTTATGACATATTGCTCCACCGGTGTGAACCCAATTGAGGGCCTTCGAATATAATTCCAGCTCCCTTCTTGTTCGGCCCTTCTTGGAGTGGTGTGATCTCCACCCTTTTCTTGGAGTGACGTGATCGACTGACGGGCAATGGTGGCAGACGAGAGAGCGCATAGGATGGGGCAGCGACGGGAGAACGGACAGGGAGAAGAACGAATGGACGATCAAATGGGAGAACAGAGGGAGAGAGAGTAGGTATAACGGATGGGGCAGCGACGGGGGAGAATGGGAGAACGAATGGACGGACGGGGGAGAGAACGAACGAACGGATGGGGGAATGCACACACAGAGAGAGAGAGAGAGAGAGAGAGAGAGAGAGAGAGAGAGAGAGAGAGAGAGAGAGAGAGAGCTCTTACTAGTACACAAACTAAGAGAGAGATTGACAATAATAAATGGGATATGAGAGATGAAAGTACAAGGGATAGGGTCTAAATCAACAGGTTGAGGTATACACCTACACCTTTGGCTCTTATTTAATGAAGTGGTGTAATAGGTGTTCACACCTAGATGCACACTTTTACACACAATAATTCGTATTTTTTAAAATTTCACAAAATTTTATGGATTAAAAATTCTCCCATGATGTTGATGTTGAGGATATCGTGGTCAATGTCGATCGCTTGCGACGGTGTTGCTAAGCACTGGTGTGGACACTTGGCGGATCATTTTATGCTTGATGTCAAAGGCAAGCACTCGAGCACTCTTAGATGCTTCGTTGGAGGCCTCGATTTGATGGTAGAGGACTCCTATGTGAAAAGCCCCAAATTTTAGAGAAGAAATTTAAAGGAATTGGACTTGGATCAGGAAAGCCCCAAATGTGTATGAACAACCCCTTATGATCCAATGTTTGAACTTAGTAATTAAAGTTTAATTGAACTTTGAATTTAAACCTTATCTTTGGATTACTGGCTTTGCTTGTGGCACGACAGAGCTGACAATGACAGATTTGTTGGGCAGGTTGACACGATGTGGCACTGGAACAACTTAGGAGCTGCTTGTTGACACATGTTGGAGTAGACTGGCGCATCGGGACCAAGGCGTGAGGCATGCAAGTAGACTAGTGAAGATGTATTGTTTTCAGCTGAACAGTGCATCATGGCAGGGGACAATGCGGCTTAGTCAAACGGCATGTCAGTGTGTCACGTGGCACTAGAATAGAGTAGATGGATACAATTGGGCTGCATGCAGGCTGAGCAGGCAGGGCAGCGGGCTAGCTGCTGCTTCTGCTTCTTTTTCTTCTTTTCCTTCTTTTTTTTTTCTTTGAGATTCATTGTTGGTATTGCTGTATTATGAACAATAGGTCATGGAGTGTGCACATAGGCTGTTGCTTCACTGAGACAGAGTAGATGGATTGCTCTGATACCATTGTTAGATATGAAGCCCAAGTGTGTAATCAGTAGGCTATGGTGATGGAACTCCATGGAGAGAGAGAGAGAGCTTGTAAGCACACACAAGCTCAAAGATAGATTGATTATAATAAGTGAGATATGAGAGATGAAAGTACAAGTGATAGAGTTTGAATACATAGGTGAGGTATCCACCTACAACTTTGACTCTTATTTTATTCTAAGTGGTGTAAAATGTATTCACACCTAGACATCCTCTTTTACACACAATAATGTGTGTTCACACATAGGGATAAATAAATCTAACAAGAACATGGAAATAGAGATTTTATGGAGTGGAGGATGATGATGGAAACTGTTGGGACCAACTTTCGGAGGTGCGATACATGAGTTTAAAGCAACAAAAATTGATATAGAATGAGAGGAAATGAACTTGTTTAATAGGAGAAAGGGAGATTGAATAGTGCAAAGAGAGAAAGTGGAGTAGCTCAAGATAAGTGTCAAGCTACATGTCATGAAATGTGACAAATGGTGAGACACTTTGAAGCTTGTTTGACAAGTTTCTTAATACGTCTTTTCTTTATGGTCTTTTTTCTTGGATTGATAAATTTTCAAGAATAGAGATAACTACATTTTGGAAGTGCTAGCAAAACACCAAATTTACTATTTTTAGAATGCCATATTGTCATTCACGAGGATATGAAATTTTATTTCTTTCCTTAGCATTTGATTAAAAGTTAATCAAATGTGCTAATGTGACTTGCATATGTGAGATATAAGTTAATTATTTCACAGCATGGATCCATGACCTCGAAATGCTAGTGGTGATATTAGAGACTAGGCATTAATTAATTAATTAATTAATTAATTAATTAATAGTGATCAAAGGGCTAATAATCACTCAGGGATACTTGGAAGATAAATTAATTAAGCCAATTAAAAATTTTTGGGCATTAGAATAATTATATTAAGTTAATTTTAAATTAACATTTTAAAAAGTAATTTTGGTTAAGGTGAATAATGTTGAAAAATGAAATTAGAAGGTTATGACTTTGCAAAACTTGCCCATTTAAGTGGAAAAAACGTTTTTGGAGGTTGATGGAAGTCTATTCTAGCCATTGTGAGAGAGGAGGAGTCTATTAAAGAGCAAGGACATGTTGTTAATTGATTTGCAGTCTCCACGGACCAATCACCAAGCATAGACGATAATAGTTTGGAGCCCTTCAAGTATAGGTGATTGCAGTCTAAGGTCATCTAGTGCAAGTGATAGTATATAAGAGGGGGCAATTGTATTTCTGGTGGTTCTGAGTTGTAGTTGATAGCTTCCATGATTGTTTGAGTTAGATAGGAGTAGTTTTTCAGCCTTTCTCACGATGAAACTTTGAAATTTTTCTCTCCACAACATTCTCTCTCATCTTACAACCATTTCTCATCTTAGCAAAGTCTAGCCATTTGAGTCATTAGAGGTGGAGATATTGAAAAATCTATGAAGAAATCCTAATTTACAACAAAAAATCAAGGTTTGATAGTCATCTTCGGATGCATGCTTAGAATCGAGGGCCTAGGACTTAATTTTAATAGTTGAAATTGAGGAATTTCAAGGAGATTCAAGAGGCCAGCTAGCCCATATCAGATTTCGGGCCTAATTTGTCTTTCAAGGAGTATGGTGAAGGACAGTCCTCGAACCCAAGGGCAAATTGATTTGAAGGCTTGCTTGTCATTTATGACAGCAAGAGGCACTTGGATTAGTTGGGGAGATAAGAGAATCTTAATTGTATTGAATCCATTTGCAATTGAAGATTAAGAAATAGTGCAAGGGGTGTCAATTCTAGGGCCAACAGGTTGTCAATTATCCCAGTGTGTATCTTGAGAAAACTCTTTTTGAGCGTGTTACAAAAATAATGTTGGAATCCTCATGTAAGTTTTCAATGCAAAGATATTTGTATCCCAAACTTTTAGGTTACTTGGGTATATTGTATAGACTTCTCACAATCATTCCATCTTGCTGATTGCACTTGGCTATTGTGGCGGATCTCATCTACACTTAAAAGGCATTAATCCTTTTTATGTATATGAGTTTGACCTTGCTATGCTTGAGTTCTAATCTTAGGTGTTGAATCAGGTCATGCAGGTGGAGTTGTATACTATCTTTTTTCTAACATACTATGAATATTGATTTTTGCTTTTTCATTGTTTATGAACCTTTTTTTAATCATTTAAGCCTTGTAATAGACTTTCCCTTAAATAACTTTTTGGTTAAGAAAGTCCCTTACAAGGATGCTTTGAACTTTGTATTTTGCCTTGGGATATTTTGTTCCAAGGGGTCTTATTGATAGTATTTTTTCTTTTCTTTGGAACAAAAAGTTTTCATATGCTGAACATTCTAATTTCTTTGTACTTCCACCTGTCCTACCTAAGATAGTCTTTCATAGTTGTAGGCTAAGGTATCAATCTACCATAGCTTAGTGCTTAGATATAGTCTATCAGCATTGAAGGATTAGATATAAATCCATTTGTATATCGTGTCTTTCAAGGGTTGGCTAGTATAAATATTAAGATTGAGACCTTCCACCACATCGGCTAAGGCAATTATCGTCCACTACAAAGGGCTAGAAATAAAAAATAAATGAAACATGGATGCATCTTTTTTGTGTTTTTTTATATCACTATTTGAAAGACTAGCTCTATAAACTACATTAACTTGGGGTTAGAGTTTGGGGAGAAAGCCTAGGTAGTGATATTTTGAATCAAGTTACATAGCTTCCTTCTAAACAGTGTTCAAAGCTAGATCCTGATTCTGCTTGTAAGGTGAAGGATCAAGACAGAATTCCTTATAACGATGAGCATGTTTCACCTTAGGTTGGGACAAGAGTGATGACGCAAGGAATTTGGTTGATAATGTTAAGAAATGCAGATTTTGAAGAGATGAAAAAACTGAAGGAACTTACTACTGTTCAAGTGTTGGAGAGTATAGTCAATAATTTTGGCTTGGAGGAATCTACGGCTCTCCCCCCTATACCTCACAATGCAAAAAGGGAGTGCAAAAGTTGTTTGCAAAAGCTTACATGCATCCAAAATGAAGATGTTTGAGCATTTTGTGTGGGGCATTCGGAAAGGAAAACCTAGCTTTGTTTAAGGAAAGGCAATGTTTGTTTTTCTGGAGTGCCCATTTCTGACCTTTGGATGTCATTCTGCCATTTCATGTGGTGTTTTACTTAGGACCTACCCAAGGATGAAATGTTTCATGCTGAAATGCAATGTCTTGGGGTTGAAACTTTTTGCCATTACCTTAGGACTCAGCGAAAACACACCCTAGATGGGTGTGCTGTACAGTCAATAGATACACTTTTGTGCAGGTGACACTAACACAAAGTCCAACTTGAGGTAGTCACCAGGTTTCTTAATACAATTGTGGCATATGCTGCCCTAGCAGTTGGCAAATGTGAAATGAGTGTAGAGTTTGGATTAACATGTGGTGTGAGATAATTCCACAGTGCTTCACCTTGGGTGGGGTGGCATTAGAAAACAAAAGAACTAACACTTCCCTTATTATATAAATGTCTTAGTGAAAAATGTTTGGAATGTATCCAACAACTGATCACGAGTCAAGTTGTGCGTAATTGAATGTGTAGGATAGATGAGAGGGGATTATGGAGGTTGATATTTGGATGGGTGAGATCTCAGATGAGGCTCAAATAGGCTGAAAAAAGGCTGAGTTAAGGGGTGAGAATGGGCTGAGAATGAGTCAAGATGCAAGAATGAGCGCCAAAAAAGGGCTGGATGGAGCAAGTTTTTGAATTAGTGAAGTGAAGCAGGGTTGTTACTGGTTAATTGCAGAAGGTTGGAAGAGGGTTGCGATTGTGGACTGTCCGGATGGCAATCTCAGCGAACCATAAAGGATGCATGATCCTTCTTTCCACGACCCGTAAGAATACTGAGGATAGTTCAAACAGGAAAGATGGCAGTCAGCTAAGAATGACTTTATTAGAAAACCACATTGCAGTACAACTCCAGACAACCAGTGGGTGTTCTCACAAATGTCCTTTTTCTTTTTCAAGAAATGAGCAGATGGATCACACTTACACTATAATTTTATGCCTCAATGGTCTGTAAGTGCCCCATGATTGCACTGGCCATCCAGAACCTCATGTTTCTCGACTCATTTTGAACAGAAATCTGTTTGCCCATGCTCTATTGTAACTAATAGAGGTTGTCATACCTTGATTTAGTGTGTGCTTTGTATCCTGATATGTGACCACTGACCCCATTGTCGTTCAGGCCTTTTTTGAATGGAAATCTGCTTGTCTATGCGCTACTGTACCAACAGGAGGATTGCATACCACGAAAAGTGTATGCTTTCTATTCTGATAGATATCTTGTAGGTGGAGGATGACCACCCCCTGAACTGTGTAAGGAGAATACAAGAGTGTTATAACGTATGATACCATGGGCTATTATCACTTTACGATCAGTAGACCCACTTCTATGCAAGAAGGCTTTACTTCAGCAGTTTCATAGCTCCATATGTATATGTTAGTGATGGTAGGTCACAGACGCGGTCTGCTTTTGTATCCGTGTCATCAGCAAACATTTGCTGGGATTGTGAAAGTGTAGACTGAAAGTACAAGGTACAACCCTTAAACCTTAGGGTTGTAGAGGGGTGTTTACACCTGAACACAATAAGTGCCCGTAAGTGTGTGTCATAAGCACATACGAAATAATACCATAAGTCTCGGGGAAAAAACCTCTCCTACTGAGAGTAAAGTGCCCCAGTGTTCTACTGATCACTGGCACTCCGATGTGAGCATAGGCGTAAGTGAGATGTGAGTGAAATACCCAACAAACCCCCTTGGAGTGAAGAGTGATCAAGTGTACAAGGATCATCCGCCACCAAAGGAGATCAAATTTAAAGCATGGCAAAATGCTTCAAATTTCTCATGAGGAAGAGCTTTGGTGAAGATGTCTGCCACATTATTGGTGGTAGGACAATAGACAAGACTGATATCACCTGCATGTAGCCTCTCTCTAACAAAGTGATAATATATCTCAATGTGTTTCGTGCGTGCATGAAACACTGGGTTCCGTGCCACTGCAATGACACTCTGACTGTCAGTGAACAAAGGAGTAGGCTCTGTAATAGATACATCCAGATCAGCAAGCAAGCGTCTAATCCATATGCATTCAACTGTGGTAGTGAAAGCTGCCTTGTATTCAGCTTCACATGACGATGTGGCAACAGTGGATTGTTTCTTACTAAGCCAAGATATGCAAGACGAGCCAAAAAAGAAACAATTGCCACTAGTGGAGTGATGTGAATTATAATCACCAGCCCAATCAAAATCACTGTAAGCATGTAACTGCAGTGGTCCCCCCTTGGCATAAAGCAATCCAAGAGATCTAGTACCCTGCAAGTAATGGAAGACACGCTTAACAGCTTGCCAATGTGACATGCGTGGCTGATGCATATATCTGCTCAGGGCTGAAACTGCAAACTGTATGTCTCGCCTAGTGTTGCATAAGTAAATAAGACATCTAGCTGCTGGAGCCTATGTGTGTATATCAAACAAATCACTGTCATCATGTAATGACAGTTTAAGTCCAGGTTCCATTGGTGTACAAACTGGCTTGCAATCCTGTAAGCCAAACTTCTCAAGAAGTTTACCAATGCATCTTGACTGTGATAACCCAATATCTCTAGCATCATGTATAAATTGAATGCCCAAGTAATAATGCAAAGACCCCAAGTTTGACATGTCAAAAGTTTGCTGCAAATTTTGTTTAAATGCTGAAATTTGATCAGCATGTGTCCCTGTAAGCAAGAGATCATCAACATAAAGACAAATGATCAGCATGGATGCCCCCTCTTTACATACGTAAAGGGTAGACTCAGATGAGCTGTTAATGAACCCTTGGCTAAGCAAGAAAGCATCTATCTTTGCATACCAAGCTCTAGGAGCTTGTTTCAAACCATACAAAGATTTTTTCAGCTTGCATACCAAGTGTTCCAAGCCCTCAATTGCAAAACCAATGGGCTGCTGTACATATACTTCCTCATGAAGTTTCCCATGTAAAAATGCAGTTTTAATATCCAACTGATGCACAGTCCATCCAAAATGAGCAGCCAAAGCAACCATAGACGTGATGGTCGTCTTACAGGAGGTAGGAGCAAATGTCTCCTCATAGTCAATGCCTTTTTTCTGTGCATAGTCTTTAGCTACAAGCCTTGCCTTGTATTTGTCAATGGATCCATCTGCATTCCGTTTCAGCTTGTAGACCCATTTTGTTCCAATGGCTTTCTTCCCAAATGGCAAAGACACCAAATCCCATGTTTGATTCTTAGTGACAGAATCCAATTCAGCTTGCATTGCTGCCATCCAATGCACTCTGTTGTGCATCCTCAAAACATTCAGGTTCCTTATCATCGAAGGTGCTTGCTGCCATAACGAACTCCATGGTATGTGCAATATCATGCATACGACCTTGCCTTCTAGTACGACCAGCCATGGGTGCATCCAAATGACTATCTTTCATAGTCTGTAAATACCATCTAGGCATTTGTCTTGCCTCTTGACTGTGCATAAGCTCTTGTTGAATTTCAGTTTCAGCACTTTGCTGAATATTCAGATCAGCCAATGGCTGATTTTATGCATTTTCCAAAGGAGCAGCAGGCTGAACATTGAGTTCACTTGCTGAAACTCCAGCGGAATCACCAAATGTAATGGGTAGCAGCCCTTTAAATACATAACGGGCAGCCTGATATGTATCTAAACCAGCCAAGGACAATTCTGATTTTTTATCAAATAATACATCCCTACTGACAAACGCCTTTTTAGAAACAGGATCATAGAGTCTGTAGCCTTCGCTCTCACTGCTATATCCCAAAAAAATGCATTTGACAGCCTTGTTATCCAACTTTTTTCTGAGTACCTTTGGAATATGTGCATATGCAAGGCACCCAAAGGTAAAAAAGTGTCCAACAGAAGGTTTTCGGCTATTTCAAGCCTCAAAAGGTGTAATTTTCTTTAATGCTTTGGTGGGGCATTTGTTCAAAACATGGCAAGCACACATGACGGTAATCTATCTAGCATCTACGTACGTTGTGAGAGTATCAAGCTGCCAAAGTTCACATGCCTCATCCTAGCATGCCATAACTTTGCCTGTAGCATAGTAGGTGTAAGAGTGGATGCCAAGTACGCTAATTGATCAATTGAAAGAGCATCCAACTCATATAACCCATGACATAAAGTGCCTGTCAAGACCAAAGTCATGTTTTCTTTGTGTCTCACCATGCATCGGTCATCATCAAATGTGACCTGCAATCCACGACGTGCCAAAGAAAAGATAGAGAGCAAATTCTTCTTTATGCTTGGCACAAATAAAGCATCCTGTAGGCAGAGAATAGAGCTATCAATGGCTGTGAGCACAATCTTTCTAATACCTCTAACAGGATATGATCCATTGTTGGCATACAGTACAGACTTGCCAATTGGAGCTGCATGAACAGATGGAAATAAATCTTTGCAAGATGTAATATCCCTAGAAGCACCACTGTAAAAAAACCAAGTGTTTGCATTCTTAGTAGAACTGAATGCTCGATCTGCCAAGAGGTGCCATAACTGCATGTGTAAAAACAATAGTCCCTGTTTGCAACAAAGGACGTGGACTCAGTAGCAGTGGAAGGAGCATCAGAAACAAACATTCCTGATTTCTTTTTCTTCTCTTTGGCAATGTGCTTTCTACACTCAGTAATGTAGTGGCTTGGCTTTTTGCAGTAATGGCATTTTTCCCTTTTTGGCTTGCGTGCCCCCTTGTTTTTTGTTTGCCTCGGATGTGCCAGAAGTTCTTGAACTCTACAGAGCATTCTTCACTTGGTTGCCTTTCCCCTTCTGTCTAGCCATAAAAGCCTGCTCAGAGGCTATAGCATCCACAGCACTATTCCTCCGTGTTTGCTCCTCCTCTAGAATCAAACTGACTAACTGAAGAAAAGCGATTGGCTGCGTAGCAATCCTCATTGTGAGGTTTAAGGCCGTATGAAAAGCCAAATACGAAGGAGGTAATGAGTTCAAAGTGGTAGATATCATCTGTGCATCCGAATAGTACTTATCAACATTCATGAGTTGCTCTCGCAAGTCCTAAATTTTGTTCAAGTGATCCCGAATAGAATCATCTTCATCCATTTTCAATTTCTCTAGGTCTTTCTTTAAGAAAGAGATGCGAGTCTCATTCATGCTTGCAAACATCTGCTCCAAAGTTAGCCAAGCTTCTCGTGAAGAAGCTGCTGAACGAATGTGGGGGATGATTGACCACTTAACTGCCAATGCAATTAGCGACAAAGCGTGTGCATCCTGTGTATCCCATGCTTTTTGAGCTTCTGTTCTTTGGGGAAGTGGCTGAGGTGGAGCAGGCTAAGGTGCCCGTGGTGCACGTCCTCCTGGAGGAGGAGTAGCTAGAGCCAAAACTCCAGGTCGAGCTTCTTCTCCATTGACATAATCCCAAAGATTTTTTGCCACAAGTACATTCTTCATCATGAAAGACCAAAGTGAATAGTTATTTCCATCCAAATTTTCCTCCTTGGATACATAGGTGAAAACATCTCCTCCTTGATTTGCCATGATTTTTCAATTACCGAAAATGCAAAAGAGCAATATCGAAGCAAAACTTCACTGGAAATCTGAAAATTTCTAGAAATTGTAGGAAATAACTTTCTGCAATTAGTGTACAGAGGTGCACTCTGTCAAAACTGTCTGTTATGCATGTAGTCCAACGTGCAATCGGTGTTCAACAGCACTGTACCAGCAAAATCCCCAAAATTTCTTGCCTCAAATGTGTACAAAACAGTCTTTCTGTAACTGTAGCTGCAGTTCATATGCCAATGCCCTAAAAAAAAATAAAAGCCGCAAAATGTCTGATAAATTTGGCTAGAAATTTGCATTCAATGTGTCCCAGACACATTACTGAATGCTGGGCCTGCTGTGTAGGAATCCCCTCTTCCAGAAATTTATTTGGAACGAAAGGGTAAAGAAAAATTTTAAAAAATACCTGACATCTAACAGGCTGTGTCATTGACGTGGCACACGGCGGACAGGAGGCGTTTTGACGTGGCGCAGCAGTAGATGTAGTGCCACGGTGGACAGGAGGCGTTGGAGGCAGGTGGTGCAGCACAGGGGGCATGCACTGCTCTAGGCGGGCGTTGGTTTCAGGGCAGGAAGCTGCAGGGGCGAGGAGCTCCCTGGCGGACTGGCGAGCTGCAGTCTGGTGGCGCAGGGCAGTGGCGCTGGGCGAGGAGCTGCTGGAGACTAGCAGCATTGGAGCCACACCAAGTAGGGAAAGGGCAGGAGGTGGACTGAGCAAGAAGCTCCTGGAGGCTGAGTGGAGCTGGGCAAGACCTGAGGTGAGCAGAGCCAATGCTCTGATACCAAACGTGAGAGTGTAGATTGAAAGTACAAGGTACAACCCTTAAACCTTAGGGTTGTAGGGGGGTGTTAACACCCGAGCACGGTAAGTGCCCGTAAGTGTGTGTCATAAGCACATACGAAATAATACCATAAGTTTGGGGGAAAAACCTCTCGTGCCGAGAGTAATAAGTGCCCCAGTGTCTTACTGATCACTGACACTCCGATGTGAGCGTAGGCGTAAGTGAGGCGTGATTGAAATACCCAACAGGGACAGCTTGCATTCCCAATCTAAGCCACTTGTTTCTTGGAAGAGCCTGAATCTCTTACTTTCCAAGGACCATACACTATAACTGACTAAACCTATTACTGGGTGATAACGTTTTAATTTTCAGGGCTTTGTTATGAAGGTGTGTGCTCAGCTCATTTATGCTGTGGGTTGTGGCTGTGGACTAATTGGTGCATGATCTTGGCTACATACTGGATAGTCAGCAGTATTTTTCCATCATCTGGTTGCTGGACATCTGCATTTTTGAGTCTCCAAATATGTAAATGTTGACATGCATGGATTGGAGTCCCTGCATTGGAGCCTCTGCATTTGGTGTAGAGCTACATCTGGTACAAAATTTGTTTTTGTTTTTGTTTTTGGAACCGGGTGCCTACTCAGACTCAAAAGCGGAACCTTGTGCCACTAGCTTATGATTTCGTTACTTCCTTCAGGACCAATCTCCTTGGAAGACTCCTCCCAGGGGGTGGAGCGTGGGTAGGCTGGTACAAAATCAAATTTTGTTTGCATATGATCTTTTATTTTTTTGGTCCAAATGCAGCTTTCACCTCTTGGAGATTTTGAGATTCATAAAGAGGGATAAATATTTTGGTTTAAACATTTGCAGAATCTTTTGTAGGTGGGAAATACTTACTATAATGAGGTTTGTTTGTGTCAGGTTTTATAGTGGGAAGATTGTAGAACATTTACAGAATCTTTTATAGGTGGGAAATACTTGACTTTAATGAGGTTTGTTTGTGTCAGGTTTTATAGCGGGAAGATTGTAGAATATAATGGCCAAAATGGGACACACAAGGTTATGCAGAACTGTAATTACTCATTTAATCTGTAAATGTTCCTTGTGTATTTAGGAACAGTATGATATTAATTGAAATTTTCTTTCTTCAGATTAAATATGATGATGGTGAATTTGAAGTCCTTCGGATGGACCAGGAGCGATGGGAGCTAGAGAAGCTTCCATCTGGTATGATTCCTTTCAGGTTCACTGCAGAACATAGATGGTTGTTTTCAGTACTCTCTTTTGGATTGCAACTTTTTGATGACTTTTGTCAGAATGTCTGTCACAGGAAATGAGAAGGCCAGATAATGTTATACTAATCTTCTCTCAACGAGATTGGTAGTTATGGCACACGAGAGGGGTGAAATTGAGCCTTGTCAGGGAATTTTATAAATTTGAAATGAAACATCTAGCTCTATACAGATTGACTTTCTATAAAAAGCTGTCTTCTGCCATCTTGCAGAGTCTTGTTGCATTTGATGGGCCAGCCACATCAAAATGCTGGAGCTTCAGAAGAAGCTAGATTTTTTGCCTAGTGGCTACCGACGAGCAGATATGTCACTTGTCCTCACACTCAGGCTTGTAATTCAGGAGATGTTGTAGGCTTCTTTATTCTTTGAGGACTGGAAGAGTATAGTTAACCATCCCCTCCATATTTGATCCCAGAGATCGTTTCGTGAATGTCAAGGATGAAGATTGTAAAATAGACACATTTTTACAGGCTTTCCATATTCCTTAATTGGATCAATGACCCTGGATCATCAACACAGTGAAGCAAGGGGACATCTGAAATGAAAGCAGTGGATTCCCACCATTATTTTCTTCACATATACTCTTCAGAGCATGTCAAACAAGCTCGCTGTAACACAATAGGTAGGCTTGGTGGATGGATCCCCTTTGTTGTACATTCTTATGAAATCTTTGTGGTTTTGATATGCTCTTTTGATTTGTTAGTGTACATCCATACAAACAATGGTTTATAAGTCGGCGAGAAAATTGTTTGCACAGCAATTTCTTCATCCTTCACTAAGTGCATTTTAAGACTAGGGAGTGAGTGTAGACTAAGCACCCCAGTACCTGCAACAATTTGCTATATGCATGTCTTCCCCTATGAATCAATGCCTATGAAACCATTGGCAACTGCCCTCAACTGAATGTAATAAGTGGTTATGGAACCATCACACACACACACACACACACACACACACACACACACGGAGAGGTTTTCTCACTCGCATGGAAGTTTGCCTTCAAATTCACAAGCTTACAAAATCAATCCTATTTTTGGGTGGATTATGCATATGTACAATTTTCAACATCCATAATATTTTAAAAATACATTTAGACATCTATTTATGTTCAATATTTGATATTTTTGTCAGTATCATTGGGGATCTTTTGGAAATTAGAAGTACTCTTATATATAAGAACATCACGAGTAAATTGGGTTTGAATTTTGGCTTTTCAATGAATCATACATGCATAAAGATACACTAGCTTGCACTAATGCCATTGATGATAATCTTTTTACTAGCATGTTAAACCTAGTGTAAATATGTAATTATACTTGAACATCATGATTCTTGTAAGGGAGTCTTGCTTTTCTCGTACATTTGTATTACTAATGCATACAAATATGTATTACAAAGAATATCTACACAAGTGCTTACTACAGTAGTTTGCTTTTTAATATCTATACATAAATACACATGCATATAGAAGTTAAAATCCTGTAATATTGATATTATCTTTATTTATATTTTTAGGTATATTGTGTCCACATTAGGTCAAATCAAACTATTCACAATTTCTATCTTTCAAAAGCACATGATACTCAAAACTTGTTCTCAACATGTGCATATGTAGATGCATGCATGTGTTTTTCTTGGAGAGAGTGGTTACTAGCTTCATCAAACTATATTTTATTCAATATAACATTATGAAGTAAAAATTGAAGGGTGTTTAGTAGATATATATTTTTACTTTAATCATTCAAAATTTTAGACAAAACCCTTGGATTTAATTTGATTAGATCTCTTTTAAAACTCTAATTCAATATATTACATGTTGCTTAAAATACACATTAATAAAAATATTTGTGAAGGTGTTTATCTGCCACTCAACATTCATAATACGTTCTATGAATACTATAATCTTTTTTTTCTTGATTCACTTTTGTCCATAATAAGATTGTTTCCTCATCTTAAGTCTTTTAACATTATTGTTATCTTGACAAGTCTTTCTCACCTTGTTTTTGTGTAGGGCTATAACTACAAATGTTGAACATGGATGACTTGAGCATGTATGGTAGAAAAAGGATGTGACATCCAAAGCTTAATGATCGCCCTAGATTGGTAATCTTTTGGGCCACAAAAGAAAGGTAAATTTTGAGGCCACATATGATAGATACATGATATCAAAAGAAAGCTATTTTTAGGTCTTGCTATGAGACAAACAAGTGATGTGTTGGAGTAATTTAGTGTTTTTTTTGGGAAGGAAAACTTGAAAGCGAGAGAGAGAGAGAGAGAGAGAGAGAGAGAGAGAGAGAGAGAGAGAGAGAGAGAGAGAGAGAGAGAGAGAGAGAGAGAGAGAGAGAGAGAGATGAGATGAGATGAGATGAGATGAGATGATAGATTAACGTCTATAAAAGGCCAAAATGACTTATGAGACTGAGTTACAATCATGTGTATGATAGTACAATTGTCTGGGCAAAATATGTATGTAGCACAAAGCAAAATAAGAAAGGAAACTAACTATGGCTATGTGTAAAACACAAAGTTCTATCTAGTAACAATGAGCTCCAAATGGTACAATCTCATGTGGGTATGAAGAATCTAGCTCTAGCCCGAGCAATAATCCCTTATATTCGCTTATGAAGGTGTCGTCGATGTCTTTGCCGAGACCTAGGACATTTGGATCGGATAAGTTGAATGGCTCGATCAATCAGTACTCCTTGTTTGTGTGTGGAGTGTGGCAGTGAGAGGCTCTCGTGTGGACTGTGGTTGTAACTGTATTTAAGTCTTTTGAGTCTCCTTTGCAAAGAAGTTTGTGAGCTGTCTTTGTGAAGGGTCTCGATGTCCTGGAGCAACTGTACTCTTGAGGCGCATGTCACGAAGTAGTCATATCTCAAGAAGAAAGAGGCCAAGGCATTGTTGATTGGTAATATCCATGACTTTGGATAGTGGTCTAAATCCGTCTCTAAAGAGACAGTGGAAACGACCACGGACCTCATAATACGTTGGGCAGCGGCGGCAAATATAATGCTCCTTTGTCTCTGGCTCTAATTGGCATATGTGGCATATGCGCTCCTTTGGTGGGATGGATCTATATCTGCCAGTCTCAATCTCTAGCTAATGTGAGGAGGTGCACAACTGGCTAATAGAATATCTGATTCCATGAGAAAGGTGGGTATCCATGTATCTTGGGCGAACAATAAATCCATCATCTGTAGTATGAAGGAAATGCACGTGGTAGAAAGCCATCAAATATTAGATGGGAGAGTTGCATTGACATTGTTGCTATATGTATAGGAAGGTTGCTAGTTGATGAAAAATGATACTTGATCACTTTGCAACGGTCCTTAAGATGATCTTACCAAGGAGGACTATTACATTGATTGAGTGGACAAATAGCTTGGGCTCTTATGAACACATTATATGAATGTAGTCTAGCAAGACATGAATCCACAAAGTTAGAAATTTGAGTTTCCCAATAGTTCTTTTGGGGGGAGGGGTAGATGTAAGGGGGTTTCTTCAAATGCTAGTTAGGAGGGCCATGATGGCATTAGTCATCTACGTAGATAGCCTAGCTTGTACAATGGAGCTTGATTGCACTCAAATTCTCCTTGTTGATTCTTTTACCAAGGAGAACAATACCTCACACTTTCACAAGCACACCCAAGGAGAACAATACCTCACACTTTCATAAGCACAACCATGTGAGCATACATGCCCAACAAATTGTTGCATCTAGCAAGACTTGAATCTATAACCTCATCATTTTGAGCAAGTTTTGATTGTTAGTCCAATAGTTTTCATTCGCAAAAAGAGAATTAATGGTTGTCTACTATTGTTTATTTTAATTCTTAGATTGATGCATACTTTAATATTTAAGAAACTCATACTTAGAAAACTTCTCTATGGTAGAAGACGATGAGATGCTCTAATTTGAAAGAAATGTCACACAAATTTAATTGGATGATTGTATTTGTAGCATACTTGATAAATAGGATAGCTTGGAAGCCGATAAAATGGAGCTTCATAGCTTAAATACCCTCCTACATGATGCTACCAAGGAGGAGGCCTAACTAATGGTAAAATGGGAAATTGTCCAAACTTTATGAACACACCATGTGAACATAGGTGCCCAATAAATTGATGCATCTAGCAAGACTTGAACCCAAAATTGATTTGGAGTCCAGGTTTCGATTGCTAGCCATCAATAGTTGGAAATTAGCGCAAAAAGGTATAATGGCTTTTACACTAACACTTTATTTTAATTGGTAATTCAAGATATGCTTTGATGTTTGACTCATATTTAGACAAACTATGATAGATGTTCCATTGAGTGCTCGGTGGTGGCAAAAGATGTTGAAGTATCAAAAGTAAACTTCAACTAGCATGATCATTGGCTTACCACATGCTATGATAAACAATTCAATTTTATGTGGATTGTAGTAACTTTTGATGGTGACTTCCTAATCAAACTATTAGTAGATATTTGGAAAAGGAAAGCTTTTAGATGAATTCATACTACATAATCAAAATCAGGGTTATGCACCAAAAGTTGTGGCTTCATCCAATCAAAGTGTGTAGGCAGTCCATTCATGACTAGTAAGGTGATTGAAAGTAGCGAGGCACAAAAGTTAAAATATTTCCATGGTATCAAATATTGTCAAGTTCTTAATAGCCATTTATCTATCCAAATATTGTCAAGTTCTTAATAGCCATTTATCTATCCATATGGCTCTCGTACATTTCTTGAGCAATTTGTGAGTGAGAACTCAATATTCTTATGGACGTATCGTCTATGTTAAGGAAGCATAAGCTATGCTATTTTCTTCTTCATCAAGCTTTCTACGCATAAGCTCTCAATTCTTGTGAAAAATGGACTTCAAGTCTTGCTTATTTGAAAGTACGGAAGATTAAATTTGTTATGTGTCGCACAAATTACATGGAATGGATAGAATGTGGAATTTGATGATCAGAGATGTGTTATCAAAAGATAAGAGGAAGAATTATAATGTTGTTGCCAAAGTATTCAAAGTAGGGAGTCTATACAAGATTCTTACTTATGTACCTTCTCTTAGATAAGCTATGAATGCAAGAGGAGAAAGCATTTCTTTAGCTTAATTGTGGCACAAAAGATTAAGCCATATTGGATTTAGATCAATGCTAGAGATGCAAAGGAAACGTATGGTTCAATAACTACCTCAAAATCTCCAAAAGGTTGCCAAAGTATGTGAATCACGTGGTATGGCAAAGTTTCATAGGCAACCCTTTGAAAGATCTACTACAAGGACAACAAGCCCTGTCTAACACATCCATATACATCTTCATACAAAAAGGAACATAATCGTTGATGGATATAATCATTTTGTGAAATTTTTTGATGACTATAGTAGATATTGCTAGGTCTCTATTGTGAAAAGCTAAGTTGAATGATTGATAAGTTCAAGGAGTTCAAGGCTATGGTTGAGAACCATTCATACAAAAGGATCAAAACTCTCACATCACAAAATGGGGGTGAGTATAATGCAAAAAAATTCTAGAATTTTTGTGATGGAAATGATATTAAGAGACAATTACATGCCCATAGATGCGTCACTAAAATGGTGTTGTAGAAAAAAAGAATAATACACTTGTGTAGTATGCCAAAGCTATGCTTGTGAAATAGGCTCTTCTTAAATTGTGTTGGGCTAAAGTAGTAAAGAGATCCATCGACCTTGATAATAGACTACCAACTAAACTATTACATGGTAATAATCTATATGCTTGTGAAAAAGGTCCTTCCTAATTTGTGTTGGGTTGAAGTAGTGAAGAGATAAACTAAACTTGCTAATAGACTGCCAACTAAAACCATTACGTGGCAATAATCTATATGAAATAATTTTTCGAAAGGAAACCCAGGTTCATGATTTGCAAGCATGTAAATGGATATGCTATGCTCATATTTCTCTTGGTGAAGTAAGCAAAGCTTTTAGACTCTATGATCAACAAAGGAAATTCTATAAATGAAAAATTATGGCTCCACCAAATCTGAGTCTCTAGTTAGTCATAGGACTATTAGGTGGCTAAAACTTAGGAGTAATTTTAGTTCCCTCTTATCACCACCCATTCAACTATATAATTAGATGATATATTGATAACAACTATCCTTCATCCTTCTTTGTCGAAAAGAAGTTTTTATGTTGCTATATATATTGTTCTAGAAAATGCATAGATGTATGGAAGGTTGGAAGAGCTTCCTATATCTCATTCTTGTTTGGTGTGCCCTTTATAGTATTTCAATTAAATATCCTATGTTGGATCCTTTAGAATCCTTCTAAGGGATGCCACTTCCTTGCATGGTGTCCTCCTAGGGACTTTCTTGGGGATGTTTGTGGTTCTCATTTTGTGTTTTGTTTGCACTCTCCTTAGCTTCTCTAGAGCTGTTTCCCTTGGTATCCTTGGGGGTTCCTATCTTTGAAGTTCCTGTTCCCTTATGAAGACTAGGTGGGGAGAATTTGAATCTTTAGCAATGTCCATGTACCTACCAATAAGAATCTTGATTGCTTTAGCTCTTACAAGCTATGCATATTCACTGTTGCATCAATCTAATGTAAACTTCACAAATAAGATCATGGATGCTAGAAATAATGAAAAAAATCTTAATAACTAGGCAAATCAATTACAATCATCATCTCCTTTATAATCATAAATTTTCTTCTAGAAACCAACATTTGCTCTATTACTCTCCATCCACAAGCAGTGCTATCTAGTTGATGAGGAACTTGAAGTCCTCAGCAAGTTATTTCTTTTTGCATGGGGATACATTTCTAGTATATGAGATAAGTCTTCTTAAGAATCTATTATATTCGAAAGGTACAATATGTTATGTACATGTAATATACCTTTCTTTGGTTCCACCTTGGGTGAAGTTCATCAATTGTTTCCTTGGTGTTCTTAACTTGGGATATCACTCATTTAGTTGTCCATACATCACATCAACCTTCTTATTCAACATATCTGTTTTCAAGTCATAACTTTCTTGTGTGGCACCTGCACACTAGGTTCTTTAGGATGAACACTATTTTGTACCACTGATGAGATCTTGGGGGGTTACTCCATATTCAATTGTCCCAACCTAAACATCTTCCACTTCTTTTCACATGCAATCTTCAATGATTCTTCATAAGTCTCAAGTTTCTTCATCTCCACCTTGAGACAAAGTGGGGCCCTCAGATTGGTTATAAATTGATCTTTCTTGAGCATAGCTAGGGCCCTCTCTTCTCCTTGAGTGAATTTCTCCACATTTTGGTTCTGCTTCTATACAAAGAACAATATCTCTCTCTATTTTAAAGTTCGGAATCAAGCCATTTAGTGAATTTCTCCACACTCTAATTCTCCTTCTATATGTAGAAAAACATCTCTCCATATGATGCTTGCATCCATTGTTTTTGTAAACATTTGAATCAAGTGTAGATTTACATCTTCATAATCCATAGCCACTAGTAGTTGTTTTGTTGCTTTGGATCATATACTTAGTTAGCGTCCTCAAACCACTCTTTTTATATTTTTCAACCACATATTTTCTTTTAGCTCACCCACTATCCACACCACTTCCAACGGAGTGCACCATGTCCTCTTCTTTGTTACCCTGGAATTGCTTAAACTCCATGGCCGTTCATTTTTTCCTAAATCTTGTAGAGAGATGCTTGATAGGGGGCACCAAAAAGATGTGAAGCCCAAAGAGAAAGAGAGATAAAAAACACTACCTTAGATCCAAAACCTATAACAACTCTAGCCTTGTGCAAAACCCAAGGCACCTCAAGGCAATAGAGACATATCATAAGGTTGCTGGCTCATATATAAAAAACTCATGCATACAACTTAAAGCCTCTTGATGCTCAAAAACATGTATGACATGACAAAATTTATGGTCACAACCATTGGTACATCATATATAAGGGCATACCCACATTAGAACTACTCTTTGATGAACTCGATAGCTATCAGACGCAGAGGATGACCGGTTGGCAAGGAAGGATAGCTCTTCAAGAATGGTGAATACGAGGCATCTCTTCTCGCAACTCCCCCACTTCACCCGCATTACCTTGCTTTTATAGGCATCCTAGCACCACTTCTGAAGGCTCTCTGCCCTAAAAGTAGCAGTGTTCACATCCTCGACGTCATCAATGATCTCCGCCTTGCAGCTTTCGACACCACCCAAGATGCCACACGAGCTTTATAGTCCACATTCAATTCAAATCTTAATGTTCTTATCCTTGGCCTTTGTAAGAAGCTTAATCCAATTCTCATGCAGTTGCTTGATCACCCGACAGCTTAATCTTCATTCACATGGGTATTCGGCTTGATTAATCAATGACAACTGTATTTCTAATGCAAAATCTGCAGCAACGTGATCTATCCAAACTATCTTGATAGTACTCCTCTACAAAATACTTGTGTCCCAAATCTTGAATGACTATAAGATCTCATATACCTTTAGATTGTACCCTTATGCCAGCAACTCCAACTCCATCTTCACATACATGTCCCCAAGCCCAAGATATTGAAGCTCCAATTCAACATCCGCCATAGTTCTACCTCAATCTAAAAACCCAAGATATATAATCAAGGTTCCAAGCAAAACCTTGCTAGCCATAAGAGAAAATCCTAGAACACACTCCTAGAAAAACACAAGGAAACTAGTTGTTAGAATAATCCGAATCCTTCCTGCCAAGAGGCACAAAACCATCACTATGGTTGCTCAATGTGGCTTGTCCATGTGTTAATCTCCTATCCCTATCCTCGCATAGGACTTGAAAAAAGGTCTTGCAATGCAATCCACTATGGGACTAGAGGAGGTGTTGTTTCTAGTGAGGGAACTAGTCCTTTCTACTTTTGCACTTTTCTTTGTATTTCTTTGTAGATAGAGGTTAATACTTAGTAATATTTGCAAGTAGAGATGTGCAGAGAGCTCTCATTGTTTTCTTTCATACCATACTTATGCCCTCACTTTGATGTAGGATAAAGAGTTTAAGAGAGATTGATAGTGTAGCAATGGATTTTACAATGTATGTTGCATAGGTAAGAAGAATAAACCATTATGTAGTCAATGATAGAAGAGAAGCAATGCATCTTGTAATCAACCACAAAGAAGATTTATCATGTCTTTCTTACTAGATATATGTGACTTGTACTATGACTTTGCAACTTCTTTTTTATTCATGTATTTTACGAGAAAGATTGCTACTATGATTTAGATGAGCCATATCTAAATAGCTTCATACTATTGGTTAAAAATTGCTTGCTCCCATGGGCCCACTACAATTTCATCATGCTCCCACTATAAATGACATTTTTCTTAGTTCTACTATTACTTGGTGTGATGAATCCAACATATTAGAATTGACATGCTCTCCTATCCTCTCTCTCATAATGAACAAGATGGGGGGACAAGCCTTTAAGCTAAAATTGACTTGCTATAACTCACAGTGAGGAAGAATCATCTCGCTACAATTACTATAAATATCCATCCTCTATCCGAGACATATATGGACTCAACATGGTATGCATACTACTCATTGATAACTATTGTAACTACATAAGTAGCACATTTTATTAAGACGTGGAACATCCTTTGTCGACAATTACAAGCCATTGACAATATGTAGCACTCTAGGGATGGAGAAATCCCACTACCAAGAAATAACATTTTACTTTTAAAGCCACAAGACGTGGTAGCAAAACATAAAAGAGGATCCAAATGTTACTCAATATAAAGTTTTTCATTCGCATGATGAGAGTTTGTACATAACATGTGATTTTTATCACATTAGATTGTACAAAATTCAATCAAGCAACCTTTACTTTTTGCTAGTTTTAACATTTTCATCTTTCTTTTTTCCTTCTAAGCATTTCCTATGTTATGCATGAGATATCTTTGTCTCTTGTGGCCTAGCAATGGGGGATTCTTTACAAGAGTGGCAACCAAGGCATAAGTATTATAGCATAAACATATACACTTCTTGAATCTTTGAAAGCTAGAGCATAGCCACAAATCCTAATTGCAATATACTTTTCAATAGGTATCATCTTGTACCCACAAATCCTAATTGCAATATACTTTTCAATAGGTATAATATTGTCTCTATATGTTTGAAAAGTCCAAAATTCTAGACAAACTTCTTAGTGCATATAGTGGTAGGATTGGCTCATCTAAGTCTCGACATGATAAAATTTCAAAATGTTTGGATTAAGCCTTGGATTATCTAAATATAGTATGCTATACCTAAATATAATCATGGAGCTCACATTTTAAGAATTATTGCCTTCTATCACTTTTTTTGTTTCCCAAAGCTTGATAGAACCACCTCTAGCCCCTCCATAATAATACTTTTACCCATCTCCTTTTTCATCTAGTAATGCAAATTTTTGTTTGGATATACTTAAACTCTTATAGGAAGATTCCTTGAGTATTCTTGAGCTTTGTACTGGCAAAACCCAAGTGCAGTGGTGGCATCCAAAACATTTGAGGTATTGGAGTTGAAGGAGACATCTATAAAGTCCATCTCCTCTTCATAAGACTCTGGAAGAGCTCTATAATATTACCTATGCAATAGCCTCCCTAAGCCTTGCTAAGTCCGATAGCATTTGGTAGAATGAATTCCTTCTCGAAATGAAAGAAGTTGAATATTTCCATGCAATGGTTGATGAATATTGGTCCATTTTACCCATCAACCCCCGAATGAGAATATTTCCAAGAATATCCTCCAAATTGACATAACACCACTCAATGTGTACAATTAACTCATTTCCACTTGAATCAATGGTTAAATCCACATAGGCCATCTCTTAACATTTAGTCATTAGGGGAGTTTTGAGGTCTCGAAAATTCCGAGAGAGAGAGAGAGAGAGAGAGAGAGAGAGAGAGAGAGAGAGAGAGAGAGAGACCAATAGGAGCAAAGCCTCTATAACGGAACTTTTATTAAAAAAAAAGCAAAAAATTATTTTACAAAAAGATATATACATAATAATATTACAAACTTGTATTTTCAATATCTATTTTTAGCTTCTTACATTCGTGATTATGACATCCTTTGCATTAACGGCATACAATCTCGGTCACTTTATTTAATGAAATATTTGGATTAATGATAATGACTGGTTTAATCTACATTTAAATAAGTAAAAAGCTTGGCACTCATTTTTTTCCCTCCTTTCTTTTATCCCTCTCGTGTTTTTCCCTTCTTTGTGGTAGCCTAGTCATCTCTCTCTCTCTCTCTCTCTCTCTCTCTCTCTCTCTCTCTCTCTCTCTCTCTCTCTCTATTTGTGCCATGGATACAAAAATTGGACCTTTAACAAGGCATCCAAGCTCCCAAATCACATCCATATCACTTTTTAACTTATTTCAAATAGATAGAAAGTGGATTCCTACTATCATTAGCAAAGGTAGTTGAATCACCATGCAACAAGCAAAACGTGGGAAAAGACGAATATATGAGAGCTCGTTTATCTTTGTTTGGAAGGGTAGAATCCGAGATTTCAAGCTTGGAGTAAATAAGAATAGCATAAAAAAGGTATTGGTGCAACATGTGTTTATGCATAGAGAGCTGTTTTTGGAACTTGGAACTTCAAATTTTCCAATGCATAGACCAAAATTGTAAGAATTTGATTCTTAAAGTCTTTCTTTTCTTGAACTTAGTTTAAGGTTTCCATTATAACATTTGTTTGTCGTGTAGATATCTACTCCTCTAGTCTTGAGGAATGACAACCAATTGAGTCTATTATTGATGCTATTGATGTTACGCATGGTTTGATTGGATAAGAAATGTACAAACGTAGAACTAGCAAGAATTAATGGGAGAAGGGAAGTTATGAAACAAATATACCATGATTTAATCAACAGAAGATTATAGGAAGCTATAAGAAATAAATAAGAAAAATTCCCGATCTCCTTAGGTGGTGGAAAATTTTACCTTGTGATAAAGCTACCTGGTGCTAGTGAAGTCGGAGCAAGAAAGGAGTCGCTTCCAAAAAAATATGCTTAGTAGTTCGAAAATTCTTTTTAAAATGACATTTCTTCAAAGTATAATGAGCAATTTAGTCCACACATGTAGCAGATATATCGTCGTCACCTCGGAACTTGTGTCACATATCACTATTCATTCCAGACGTTATGGCACTTTTATGGCATTATTTTTTGAGTGAAAGAAAATATTTTTTAGCCTTCTTTTTTTAGTTTTCTAATAAGTGCATGGTACCTTTTGAGAGAGTTCTAAGGTATCCATTTATAAATAAATATACATTGGGAAACCAATTCAAGCTTTTGTATACACACACTTTTCTTCTATGCATTTTGTTATCTCTCCCATAACCATACACCTTGCACATCGTAAGCTGAGAATATGTGTGCTCTTGAGGAAAAGCGTTCATGCTTACAACACAATATATTTCAAAGTAGCAAACTTCTATTGGTTATTTCTCTTATGCACATGCATTGTTATTTATTCTTAATTCATTGGAAGCAATAGAAATGATTGAATAATTTATTTTCAAGATGTACAAGTGAGGAGTCGATCTTTACTTTGTGTTAGTTTTTTCCATTTCCGTAAGCAAACAAGGTTTAGCCTCATTGATGAGGAATTCAAAAAGTGGGAAGCGGATTGCCCTTTTCATCAAGATAAAGAGGTCGAAGAGAAGGAGAAAATGTTTCAGAAGGATATTGAGAACCAACTAGTGTATGGATTTGATATTGCTTTGTTTAAAAGTGAGAATATTACAAAAGTGGAAGAAAAGGAGATAAAGTTGAGTGCAAAGATTGAAGAAGGTCCTCTTGATTGTATTCCAATATTTTCAACTTACCTCATCAACAAAAAGAGATATGTATTGCTAAATGATATTCAACACCTTTTTGATCTCAGAGAAGATTACTGCTTAGCAATCCTTGAGGATGGGGCCAAATTAATAAGAGATTTTTAGGTTATGAATAGGAATTGCTAACAAGTCTTGATATTGAGGGAGAGAATTTTCAAGACAATTGTGTAGCTTTGCATTCATGTATTAATCAAATTGTGGAATATGAAATAGAGGGGCTACCTATACAGAAGAAGAGTTCTCACATGTTAGTTCTGACATAGTGTATGAAGAGAAACTGAAGTCTCTATCAAAGGAGAAACCAAAAAGTTCAATAAATCTTTATGATGATAGTCTCCTTCAAGAAGATGAAAACCCTAAGGTATAAAAGATAATTTTAAGATATCCATTGAGGTTTATATTAGAGTTTGTTATACATTATAGACAAATATTATATGATATTTATCTATTGACATCTTACACTATTGTGTAGATAGAAATTGAAGATCCAAACAAATTTCTTGGAAGAGCTAAGGGCTTAAGCCCATTGAAGCTTGGAAAAAGTCACAAGGCTTTGGTCATTATATTGGAAGCTTAAATAATCAATCAATTGCTATTTATCATACGGATTGTTAAGCTGTATAAGCCTGCCAATGATGGCTTTGAAAGCAATCTTCAAGGTGATTGGATCCCAAGTTTTCAATAGAGGATCAGATAGATAATTTTGGTAGAGAAGGAAGCAGCTGCTGTAAGAGTTGATGGCTTCATGCCTAGATATAGTGGATCTAGGGTAGGATACTTTGAAGTTCTTGGATTTTATTTGCTCTCCCATGTAGGAGATGCCAAGAATTTGAAGCTCCTTCTAGGTTATAGGAAACAACAGTTCTTGGAAGATAGGGGTCTTATTGAGTAGGATGAAACAAACATTTCTCTAGAGGCCCTAGTGAGTTGCTTGAAAGTAGAGACTCTTTTGCAATAGAGTCAGATTAAAAGATGTCAAGGGTTTCTTGAAATCCATATTTTTCCATGTCGTTGCCTAGTTTGTAACCATTCTGAAAAATCTTTACTTGCACAAGAGTTTAAATATCCCTATTTTCTTCTTTGGGTGATAGTTTGTTTAGTCCTTGCCAAAGATAATGTATTACATGATGTGGATGTGTCTCTTTGAGCTTGAATTTGTGCCAAATTTGTCTATAGAACCATTGCAAGACCTCTAATAAATAGTGAGCACAATTGTATAAAATATATTGCATAGTTAATAAATAAAGAAAGTTAATAAAAAAACCTTATATGAGTTATACAATGAAGAGATATACATATGTAAATTTCTTATAGTGAGTGGTGTTGATCACCCTAAGATTCTATCATTACCTTTTTAAAAAGTTTCAATTGGTTTTAAAGTCTTTGAGATCATTATCATTCCATTCAGTTTTATCACAATAAAAGAATACTTTATCTAGTGTTTTTCAAACATTGGCTTTTCTATTTTTTGAGCTTGTCCATTATTAGCATGATCCTTAACTACATTATGTAGGGACTTCCATTGATTGTATCTAATAGTTGAGCCACCATTCTTAGAGTTTATCTTACCAAGTCTCCTATGAGAGCCTAGAAACCTTCTAGCCTTCACTTCACTAATAGATGGCTTTTTGGAGATACAATTGCCATCCTTAGACTTTTGAAGATCTAGTTTAATTACAATATTGCCACCATGCAAACCAATTGCAGATAATACTTTTTCAATATTTGTTATAGCATTTGTTCTAGTTGATAATGGATTTAGCTTCCATGCAAACCCTATATAAAGATGAACAAGCTTTTCAATTATCGTGCAAAGCGCATAAAGTGTATAGATATAGGCATTCACTAAAGGAATATCTAGGACTAGCTTAAATTGTGGATCCTTGTTTTGCCTAGAGGACACTCTATTCCAATTGCTTGAGTTTAATTCTATGGCTGGGGACATGCAATATAGGCAAGGAGATATTGAATTGGCTCCCTTTGACACATTGTACATACATTTGGGTGCCTTTAAGTCACCATCTATGTGCCACTCAATCTTATAGTTTCCAAATCCTTCAATAAATAGCTATTCTCCTACTTGTTCTCTTAATAACATCAGGTATCAGTGTTTGATGGAAAACCCAATACAATATATCAAAATTGTGTGTATCTACTTCAAATACTCCTAGCCACCAAATGTTGTGTTTAGATTGAACAGTAAATGACATTGAGTGATTGCAATGACCATGACATGGCTCTATTCAAGATAATAGAGACTCTCTCTAATTTTATGCATTTTAGAATCCCACTTCCATCAAGTTTAACCACAAATCTAGCCACTCCTTGTGCCTCTTCTAGTGACAAGTCATAGAATCTATTCATTAAACATTACAGGGTGGGCAAGTCAAAGAAAATATTGTTGAATTCATTGAATACAACTTCCTTTTCCTACTCTTGAAGCTAGCTTTGATATGGAAAGGCTCACCCAGAATCTCCATCACTTTGTTATTCACTCTTTATTTGATAGTTCTAACCACACAGATGGCCTTGGAAGTATACAATTGTGTATGTGTCCTTGCTTCATATTTGATTGTAAAAGGCTGAAAAAGTTGCATATAAGCATCTCGACTGATATCAATACCATATAGTGTTTTCTGCACTAACTCAATATTCAAAGAATGATCCTTTATAAATGAATTCAAGCATTGTTTCTATACCTTTTTAAATTTTTCTTTTCCAAAATATCTTTTGAAACTATTGAAGGAAGAAGATGATAATAAAATTGAGATGCTTTTAAAGAATCTCTTTCACTTGCATTCAATTGAAGAAGAGACCTAAACAAAAATAACATCACAAAGCAATACAATTAATTATAAATAAAGCTATATTTAATATTTTTAAAGAAAAAAAATACATTGTTACTTGGATACTTTTACCACAACTACCTCCTTCTCATTTGAGACTCAATATTTTTAAGAGTTCTTTGTCATTTTCGAAGGCCTGAAATAGTTTGCTTTTGTTTTAATAAGATTTGATGCACTACTCCAATGAATGAATCCTCTATTGATAGCCCTCTAGCTTCTACAATCTCATTGTTATGTTTTGATAAAAGATGATTCTCTAATCTAAGGACATCCTTTTTTGCAACCAAGCTAAGTGTATAACCTAGAAATCCATTATAACCAACACCAATAAATCTCATCAATGAATAGCTATTATAGAAGGGTGGAGTGCTATTTTTGCTAGAATCTTTGGGATATAGCTTGTTGTCTAACCAAATATCAAGTTTCTTCTTTCATTCAAATATGAGTATATGTTTCGTAAACTCTGTAATAGTAATGGAATTTGTTCTCTTCCTTATTGAGTACATTGCAAATATTGGTGGTTGGGCCACATATATCTCCTTCTTGATGTGTCCATTCAAGAATGCAGATTTCACGTCCATATGAAAGATTGGCCACTTTTTATAAGTAGGCAAGGCTAGTAACACATGAATAACAGTCATCCTAGCTATATGTGCAAATGTTTCCTAAAAATCAAAGCTTTCTATATGTGAGTAGTCTTTTGCTACTACAAGTCAGTTTTTTACTTTTTCAAAGTCCCATTTAATCTGTACTCGGTTTTCCAAACCCATATTGTGCCAATTACTGTGCTATGTTCCGGTCGATTAATCAAGTCTCAAGTTTTATTTTTGATGCTAATTGTCTTATTTTGATTACATTTGCTTTCCACTTTGGATTATCCATAGCTTTATCCAAATTTGTACACTTTTGCACTTGCATTAGCTTAGCCAATAAGGCCATATTGATAATGTGTTTAGAAGACCTTCTTTGCTTCTCTATCCTCTTTGACATTTGAAGTCCATCAACAAGTGTCTCCTCCTCAACAATATGAGTTGGGTTATTCTCATTAGAGAACTACTTTTCCCACCCGGGGATTGACCTCCCTTGTAGCACCAAAGTAGGCTACTATGGTTGAGGAACTTCACCATTTGAGAGATCCTCCTCCTTCTTTATAGAAACTTCAGTAGTTGGTGTAGGCATAGAGTGGGTTATTTCTTCTTCTTATAATAACCTTGAAAAACTTTTCTTCTCCATTGAATGTGGCTATTTCATGAATACTATAGCATTGTTGGGGATAAAGGTGCATGTGTCGAGCCGCCAGTGTATTAGTTACATTGACAGTACTCGCACACCTATACAGTGTAGGTGGCAGGAACCCATCACTATCACTTCATTCTTTATTATTTTAGTGACATTTTAATAAGGGAAGATTAGTCACACATTGTGACTATTGGAGTTCCCACATCTTGTGTCTCTTACTTCTTCCACCATAGCTCTTGCCTTTGCTCATTGACTTCCACTTCGAGATCACTCCCTTCAATTGGTATCATAGTTGAGATCGAGGAGCTCTTCCCTTCAATTTGCTTCAGCCCAAGACAAAGCTTCATCTTGAAGGTTCCATGGCAGCTTAACCCTCTTCTTCTCGAGGTATGAATCTTGCTTTGTTTCTTTGTTGGTTGTTTCCACCCATTGAGACTTGCTCCAAGGGTCAGAGACACCTCATTTCAGGACTCAATGAGGAGCAACAATACCAATAATAGCGATTGCTTGAAGTATAGCATGGGAACCTTGTGTAACCAAGGGTGCGTGAGGGAAGGTGAGGTGTGAATAGATTGAAGGGCAGGGGAAACCCTAACCCTAGCCCATAGTAAGGCTATATAAACAACCTAAGGGTCACTCTTAAGTAGATGAGAGTGTACCTTAGTTGCACTTGAGCAACTTTCTAAGCAAGATCTTTTTCTTGTACTTGAGCTCTTTTCTCCCTCTTATGCATACATTTTCATGCTTCCACTCTGATATTTCAACATGGTATTAGAGCCATCTTTGATCCATTGATCATTCCCTATCAATATCTCAACCTACATGCACATGAGAAGTTCATTTCTCAACCATATCTCTTAACCTCCATAGCCAATCTGGACTCGTAGACCTTGGAGGAGTTGGCGTGGCCAAAGGAAGGCATATCTTGGCTTGCTTTATTTTGAAGACTTCTCCCTCTACTTGAGCCATGGTTGTCATCATCTCTTTGGTCAACATCGTGCAGGTAGGATCTCAACATTACCATTCTTTCTAGTTCAGAGGTGTAGGTTGGATAGTGACAAGTTCGTGTAGTTTCCATGTGCTGCAAAGGGTGCAATAATGGTACACTTCATGAGGCTTTGTTAGCCCCCAAGTGGGCTATCTAACAATAAAAAGGTTTCCCAAAATTCCTCCTCTGTTGGCCACTGTGGGCGAAAACCTAATTGTCACTCTATTTGGTAGCCATTGCCTAAAAGCTTGAAGCTTAGTTTTCTTTACTTTTCTTCTTAACGAAGTCATGAATAGTGATTCTAATCCTTGAGAAAGTTTCAAGTTCATTGTAAATCTGGAAACTCAAAACTCAAAGCTTTTTTCCTTGAAGGTGACTCTACTGACATTCAATTGGACTCCAACACAAGCACTTTACTAAGCTTGGATACTAGTATTTTTAAACACTATTGATCAAACTACTGATCATTGCTTGTTGGTTACTCTCAACGATCTGAAGGATTTTAGGCCCTAAGAATACTCATTAAGTGCTTAACTATTATAATCTCACTTGACCATTGTAAGGCTCTATGTCAGATATAAACACATAGACCATTTTCATATCTTCATCTAATCTTATTTGTCTGATTACACATTAGTTACTTTCAGCTTACTATTTACTTGGTTTAAAACATCATTTCATTTACTTTCACTCTTATTGTCCTCCTTGTAAAGGATTAGATACTTCCATTTCCTTGTGCAATCGGTAAGACCTTCCTATCATGCTGTATGATGATGTAAAGCCTCAAACTCGCAAGCTTGATGGAGTAAACTTTCACCCATGGCATGTATTAGTGAAATATAAAAAGATGGAGAGGGGTTATGTGCCCTTCATCAAAGGGACCAAGGTCATTGATCTATCCATTCCTATGGAAGTAGAAGATGATGAAAGAGCCCAAGCCATAATAATATTGCACTTGGATGAATCCTTAATCCACCACATTGATCAACTTGTAATTGCAAAGGAGAAGTGAGATGAGCTCGAGAAATTGTATGGTGCAACAGAAAAGACCTCCAAAATCTTCCTCAAAATAGAGTTCTTTGGCTTAGAATATAAGCAAAGAGAAGATTTGGGAAAGTTTATTTCCTACGTGAAGGGACTGATGCCCCAATTAGCTTCGGTCCAAGCTGCAATTTGCTAAAGAAGATACCATTGTAATACTTTTGAAAGCTTTAAGGAAAGCCTTTTCAACTCTTGTCACTACCCTAACAAAAATGTACCAAATCCCATATTTGTAGGTATAACTTAGTTTTATCTGGATAAGGATAAAAGAAATTAAAAGAAATGTTGTACTAGCTCAATATCTTCCTCAACAACCCATGATCAATTCTTAGTCCAAATTGTTACTACTAAATGTTCCTTTTGCAATAAAAAGGGACATATTGTAAGAAACAACTGAAAAAAATATTCCAACAAGATGAAATGCAACAAATGTAAGAAAATATGACATATCACATTTAAATGTCACAATTCCCCTGAAGTACCAAAAGAATTGGAGGCCAACTATGTCTCCAAAGCATCTAATGACCATCTTTTTTAGTCTTCATTATATCATCTTTCCCTAAACATCCTTGTAGCCTATTTTATAAAGGCATCCCACTAATTCATTGAGAGGTGGATTGCCAGCCAACTTGTTGGTCAGATGTCCTAAGATCTCTAGTAGCTCCCGTCTATTGTTCGGGACTTGGAATGTGATAGGGTTAGGTTTTCCATATATGCTTTCAGCTATCATGCATATTGATATTGAGGGTGTGTCCTTGGGCTTGCCAATTGTCTTGTAGCTTGTTCATACTCCTCATTGTTAGAGAATGGCAGGTTGATGGTAGCAAGAACGTGCATTCAATCTTGCTTGTCCCTCTCATGACATGAATATACTTGGTTAAGGCCTTGTTGGATTTCCTAATCTGTCCGTCACCCTTCAGCATGGTGGAGATGGCATCTAGGTCAACCAGCATAGTCTTCCAAGTGTCCATCTCTATCCTTACAACCTCTATTTGATTGCCTAAGAAGATGAGACTGTTGCTCTAGTCTTCTCTAACTCTTGGGTTGGCCTAGCAGGATGTCATAGTCCACTCCCTTCATGATTATAAAGTCAACATAGAATTGGACTCCTTCTATCTTCACTAGCCAATTCTTTAACACTATGAATGGTTTCACCTTCATTTCGTTAGCCAATGTGACGTTGAATCTAACAATCTCAACTGGTGGGTTACCCCAAGTTTGGAGCATCGCATGGCTTAGCACACTAACTCCTGCTCCTATGTCTACGATTCCATTTCTCATGACATCTCAAAGAGCTAAGACTGACAAGACTGCATGCATCTCTGTGTCTTCCCAAAAGACATTCATGTGCAAGAGCTTAGGTATGGAGTGTAGCATTAGGCTAGGTATTTGCATTTCTATGTCTTGCTTATGCAAGTCTACGGTAGCTTGCTCATTTGATTCTTCAACCCATTGTTTTAGCTATTGCCATAGCGTTGGATGTTGCCTAAGCAAGTCTCCTATGCTTCGAGTCATAGGGGTGGTTACCAATGTATTAAGGAGGTTGCTAGTTAGCTGCTTGCTTCTCTCTTGACCTCGTGGCTCCTAGCCAATGGCCGTGACTAATTTGTTGCCCCGTAGCATTTAGACTTTGTCTAACCAACATTGCTTATGGTGTAGTTGCATCCCTCGATTTTAGTCTTGGGGATGGGATTGGCGTGCTTATGCCTGAGAGATCATCGATTTCATCTTCTAGTATGGGCTTAGTGTCTTTGAGGTGCTCTTGGGCTTCTTTCACCCACTCCTTCACCTTCTCAATGGCTTCGAGCTAGTGCTTTTGGGTCGGTGTACTCCCCCACCCTAGCACTTCCCATCGTAGCCGTCTTTTCGGAGCTTGTGTTTCCGCCTCTGCGTCAGTGACCTTTTGTCCAACAGGCAGTATCATGGCACTTTCGGTTTTGAGTGTGACCTTAGTGTCTGGTCTCTTCTTCCTCCATCTCCAACTCTTCTTTCCAATTGAGGTTGTGTTGAGATTGCTAGGCCATGGCAACGGGATGGGTGTGGCCCCCCCGTCAAGTATCTTGATAACAAACAACCCTATTGGGATCAATGGCTCATTTTCCAAACTAGCGGATGGCTTTCTTCTAGGGAAATCAATAAAGAGATGAGGGATTCCACACTCAACGCAACTTAGGTCAACAGTCTTGTCTCTATTAGCTTGCTCCCTCTCGGGGCAGTGCGAAGAAACGTGTCGTGGGTGATCGCAAGTCCAACATACGATTGGCTCTTACGTTTGCCCTCCTAGGCATCTACCTCTCCCTCTACCTAATGCCATCATTGGTATTAGTTAGTAGTCCATAAAGACTGCATTATCTTCTTCATCGTATGATACATAAGGGCTTATATAAGACTCATCGCCATTTGACTCCTCCACGTAGTGGAGTATCGGTGGATGGGTTATGTAGGGTCCAGGTGGTCCGGGGATACCTATAAGGTTTATCTCCATCCTAGGGATAGTCGGCCTAGTATCGTTAGGTGTTAGGAGGGCTAATGGGGCTCCCCTTCCAAAGAAGTTCGACGGCTTATTGGCAAGGTAGGGTTGACCATAAGACTATGAGTATGGGAGTCTCCAAGGTAGTCGACAATGCATGGTGTCATGGTCGAATCTACTGCAATTAGTGCAAGGTCATGACCTAGGTTCTTGACACTCAACTGGTAGGTGGTTTCTCGGTGGCTTTCATTGCAATGCACACATTGGACGTGTAGGCGTGTTGGTCATCTCATCATCTCATACAGTTTAGTTATTTCCATCTTCATCTCTACTAGCTCTTGCCCTAAATCAATGCCCTTCCCTTTATCCTAAGCACTTGGACCTGATCTCTCACTCGGCATTGAAGCCCTTTCGGAATCCTTGCTGCTAGACTCTTCTTGATTCGAGCTCCTAGAGCTTCTCTCCTTGAGCTAGTCATCCACTCTAATAGCTTCTTCAAAGACCCTTGCCAGCGCGTCTCATTGCAAGCTCGAGTTGCCAGTCAATTTGTAGAGCTCTTCACTTCATAATCCGTTAATGAATACTACAGACACCGCTCTTTCAGTTGGTCTCTCGCCCATAGGGATTCTCTTGAAGAGGCTCCTCACATGGGTCACATAATCTCGGATGTCCTCTTTCTCTGTCTTCTTGACATTCATAAGTCGCACTAGCAGGTTATTGGAGTGCCCAGGTTCAAAACATCTCTTAATGAATAGATTTTTCAGGCATATCCAGACTCGTGTACCAGGTTTGACCCTTGTCATCTAAACACATATCGAAAGCTTGTGAGCATTGAGTAGGATTAATGAGGCCGTTAGACTCATAGCAAACTCACTTGAACTACTCCACAAAGCTATACGTGTCCTTGTTTGCTTGGTATTTATCCAGCTGCTTCGCTACCACGGGAATTTTTGATTGGCTCTTAGAGCCTTGGCTGACTCCCAACCCTGGCAGTAGCGATGTTGTTAATGCAACAATGCTTTTCTCTATTGCCATGTTATCTAGTAGCCACTTCACTCAGCGTGAGGTCTCCTTCTAGTACTCTCTTGCTCTTTATCTGATTTCTACCTACTAGGGCTAGCACTCTCTAGATATCTCGCATTTCCATGCTCTGGCGTAAGCTCCTAGTTTGTTGATCTTAGTTGTACATGACTATGCCTTATATAGCCTTGTGTGCTAGCTTCCTCTCCTTCTTAAAATTTGCTATGATGTCCTCTGCAAGTTTTCCGCAGTGTTCTAGCCGGGGGTTTGAGCATCATATTTGCTCACTAATTACTAGATAGCCTTAGGAAAATCTCCTAAATCAAGTTCTTCGTTTCTTCTATGGTCTGAGATGCCCTCTTCCATGTCCAAGAATTCTTGTTCTGCCAAGTCGTCAATCAGGTTGATGAGGCTGGGTAGATCCACTTCCATGATAGTGTCGGTCCTTGTTGCATCCAGCTTTTCAGCTGTGTTCTTTGATTGGTCCTACTTTTGGGGATTCGATCGCCCGTTTATATCTTGGGATCTTTTCTTACTGGAGGTTTCCTTCAAGGTTTTATGTTTGAGTGAGTTCCTTATTAATTACAACTAGTCCTCAACTTACCCTCACTATGTGTGTGCATGCATGCATATTCTTTTCCTTGCACTGTGCACAACCAAACTCTTAGCTCTTCTTAAGTGTGTTTCAAGTGTTGAAAATCAGAGTGAGTGACAAAACAAAGTGTCTATGGGGTTTTCATTGCCTTATGTCATTCAGCTTATTCAAGGTCAATTTGGGGTATTACAACCAGCCCACAGCACCAAACACGTTAAGTTTGTGGAAATGTGCTACTGCATGATTCTTGGCTGTTTAGCCACGATTTTTAGGCCTGTAACTGTCTATAAGGCATGGATTCTTCCAGTGTGGGTCACACTCTTCATTGGTTGGGCCTTGTCAAATTTCTAGATTTTCTCTCTCAGGTTGTGACCGATTTTGAAAATCAGACGTTCAATTTGCCAATGTCTGATTCTAGAAATCATACAGGGTTAGGTCTAATTGTCACAATCAGACAACGTGTATCCGATTCGACATCGTGAGTCTGTCCAATTTGGATATATTTGATTCTCAAAATTGGATAGGGACCCTTGGTTTGATTCAGATAGGTGTGTGATCGGATAGGTCATTGGGTTTGATTTCATGGTTTAATTGTTGCGAACAGATGGGTCGAATGACTAATTAGACGAGGTGGTGTATCTGATTTCTTCTTGTCCGATTCTTGGAATCAGATGGGGGTGGATTGTCTGAGCGGTGACGTGGTGGGTCTGATCCTAAGTGTCCAATTTTGTGGATCACAAAAGGTCTTTGGTTTGAGCGTTCGATTCTGGGAATCAGACACTAAGAAGAGCATGTGATTCCGCCGGTCGAAACATGCATTAACTACAATTTGTTGAAAATCTCCACACTCAAGCTACTATCCCAGGGCCTTAAACCTTGCTGATGAGCGCAACCTTAGTCTTCGTGATCGCTCCCCTTGCAACTCCGAAACATCTAAGCACTCATTTTTGCCATTTTTTCCTATTTATGCCCTATTCATACCTGGTTTATAGCAGCGAACCCTGAGCTTTTCACTCTGATTTCTCGATCCTATCCTACTCTAAATGCAATAAAAATCAAAAGCAAAGTACTGAAATGATTTCTCCTACTCAACCAATTATCAAAAACCAAAAATACTTGTAGTATGGATTAAAAACTCAAAACCTCCTATCTATCTCAAGCTCCAGTTCGGGGATGAAACCCTTACTTCGACGGTCGATTTGAGTGTGCAAGTGCTCAAGTTTGAATCTGTTGGTCCCGACAATGGAACCAAAATGTTGGGAGCTCACGCTTAACTGCCAAGACCCACGGACCGCTTATTCCTTCAAGCATTTCAATCGAGCACTAATGGCTACCTCTCACATAGTCGACACACAATCCCTCTCTACAAGTATAGTGACTTTACCTTGATGCCCGATTGAGTAACTCCCTCTCTCAAGCACTTCGATAGCTCCACGATTCGTGATGCAAGCTTAAGCATCCTCAAGACTCTCCCTCCAAGTTCCATCCTCCATAGCCACTTGCGAGACGAGATAAGAGAAGAAAAAGAGAGGAGATGGTGGAGGGCTTCACCTCCAAGATCCCTCACCCTCACACTCTCACTTCCTCACTCACTCACACTCCCTCTCTCAAGCACTCACAAGTGAGTAAGAGCAAAAGAAGAGAAGAGAAGGAGAGAAGAAGCAGAGTCCACTTTTCCAAACACCAAAGAATGAGCTCTTCCTTTACTTTTCAACTTTATATACTGATCTAGGTTTTTTACAAACTAGATTTCTACCACAAAATTTGGCCAAAACCCCTATCAGGAACCTTATCCATAGCTTAAACCCTACATCTTATCACTTTGGGTTTAGTCTTCAAGAACTAGGTATGCTACATTGCTTCTCGGTTATGACAACTCTAGCAAGTGGGGGGAACAAGTTCTTAGGAGGGATGTCAATGTAAAGGGTAAAAGGGATGGGCTATCTTAGTAAAGATGGAAGTGGATTATACCTAGGGACTGAGTGAGTACACAGATTTTTTCAAAGGATTATCCTTCAACTATACTTGGACTCCACCTGCATTACCAAGATTTGGAATCTATCACTATCATTAGAGGACACCTCACCCTTGTACACAAGTCAATGTCCACATCATGGTGTCATTTGGATCTTACACAAAAGCTTATAAGCATGGACCCCCTCTGTCACATACTTATATGTATTTATATATATATAAGGAACTAAAGTCAAAGAAGATTTTGGAAGACATTTTTTATCATTTCAATAAATCCCAGGGGAAAGCGAATTTCAAGAAAATTCTCGTATAGCCCGATCGATTTTAACTTGGTCTACAAAGTTGCAGAGAAACTCTTTTCAGATTCTTCACGGATTTGAAGTTACAAAGGCGCATACTGTTGGTTGCATGCAATTTTCTTCTCTCTTTCACCCTTATCACATCAACTTTCCATTTTATCCTTATTGTAAACATATTATAATAATGTGCTTTGGGCACCCATCTCTTGTAATCTAGTGTTGGGGGTAAAGGCGCCTTCGCCTAGCCGCCCGTGTATTACTACACTGACAGTACTCGCCACTGCACACTGCAAGGTGGCGGGCATTCGTCAAAGTCACTTATTCTTTATTCTTTTAGTGACAGTTTGAATAAAGGAAGGCCTGGCCACACATTGTGGTTATTGGAGTTCCCACTTTTGAGTCTCTTTCTCTCTCTCTCTCTCTCTTGGCTCTTGCTCTCCATCCGCCATAGCTCTCACCACCAAGCTTCTTCCTCTTGGGTTCCACTTCCCTTTCAACTGGTATCAGAGAAAAGGCATTGGAGCTTGCTCGACATTCTCTTCAGCCCAGATTTGAAGAGCTTCAACCCGAGCTTTAATGGCAGCCATGGCACCTTCATTTGCAGGTATGTTTTGATCTCCCGCCTCCTCCTCGAGCTACCAGACCTTCATCGACTTCTTCTTGGGTTGCATTGAAGCCCTTGACATTGGCAAGTGCCCTCGAGGGCTGTTGAAGACTCCTCAGTCCCTAGGAGCCAGTGCAATTTTCAGTGCATTTTTAGGGGGCTGGGCTGATTTGCCTCCCGGCATTTCCCTACTCCTCCTCGGCATTAGTGCTTGACTCTTGGTGATCTATTCGAGTGCTTTCCCCTTCAACCCTTTGATGTATACACAATCCCAATACTGTCAAAATAGGGCAGCACTTGACATTTACTGTTTGATGCTTCTTGGCATTGTTTGTTTGATGCCTATTGATGCCCGGTGATGCCCGAATGTTATGGGATGCTATGTCTATGCTTTAGAATTGATTTGGAGCAGATTTGAGCACTGTTTAAGCTTCATTTAATAATAAATTGCTTGCTGTAATACAGTGGATTGAAGCTCATTTACTTGGTGTATGCATTGGTTCATGGATATGGGGTGCTTCTTGGAGGTTTGAATGATCATCTATTGGGATTTGGTATATCTGATGCTATGTATTTGATGTACTAGCACGTTGCTTGCTCTCTTTACATCTGACTTCACTTCCAATGGGAGCCTCTTGGTATATTCAAATGTACACAGAGTCTTATTTACAAATGAGTTTGAGCTTGTGGGACAATTACATGCATTTGCTCTCTTGAGAGCTTTATGTCTGTAGTTTGTCTGTAGTGGGCTGATTTGATACGCCTATTGGGATAGGCACCTATCTCTGTCATAGGTTTGTCAGTTCTGTATGCATCTTGGATGGTTATGTATTGAGCTACTTGCTCTATCAGTTGTGCTTGTGCTTGGTCTCTTCTCTTACCCCGAGAGCCATTACATGCATGATTTCTAGACCTATGAGATGTCTCTTGCCTGACAGGTGATTGGTTTGATAGTTCTTGGTACCTTCTTGCCCCTGGAAACTCATTGTTGGATGTATCTTGATACCTGGCAGTTGTAGTGACATATGTATCAGTGATTGCTTCATTTTGGAACAGTTTTACATACTTCTGTCATTTATTACAACAAGCTGAAATCTATAGATTTTGAGCCTTTCTATGAGGGTAATGCTTACTATTTGATGTTATCTTGGTCATATTTGGTGGATATGTGCTTCTCTTGGTGAAATCCATCCTTTCAGCCAGTTTTAGCAATGATTTTAGTGTATTTTTTGCTAATTACAACAACCTATAATTTTGCCTTTTTGCTTTGATTTGGGACAATATGGCTGGTCATTTGAAAGACATGGCTCTCTTTAACATTGCCAAGTTGGATGGTACCAACTATGGGTATTGGAAGCCCCAAATATGACAGATTTTGGTGCAGAAGTTGTAGATTAAACCCTTGCATTTCAAGGGTGTTGAACCTGAAGATATGGATGATGATGTTTGGATGGAAGTTGATGAGCTATGCAAGTCTGCCATTATTTTGTCACTCTCAGAAAAAGTCCATTATAATGTTGTTGAAGATGAAAATCAAAGTGCATGGATTTATGGGAGAAGATTCAGGAACTCTATGCGCAGCTGAGTCTCGCATCACATATGTATTGGCTGAAGCAGTTAATGGACCTTTACATGAAGAAGGGGACCTCCCTTTCATCTCATTTCAGTTAGTTTCATGCTATCATGAAGAGTCTGTTGTCATATGGTATTGAGTTCAAAGACAACTTGCATCCATTGTTTCTGCTTGGCACCTTGCCTGAATCATGGGATGTCTTCTGTACTGCCATATGCACGAACAAGCTTGATGGGCTGAAAATCAAAGATGCTAAGAGTCTATATGGCTTGAAGCAGGTACTTAGGGAATGGTACCATAAGTTTGATGCATTCATGCAGTCACAGGGTTACAGTCGCGGTACTATGGATCCGTGCTTGTACACGAAGAAAGCCCGTGACGGTTCTTTACTGATTTTAGTACTCTATGTGGATGACATGCTTTTAGCAGGGATAGCTCATGAGGAGCTAGATGCTCTTAAGGCTCAGCTCAAGAAGAGCTTTGAGATGAAAGATCTAGGACATGCCTCTCATATACTTGGTATATGCATTACGCGCGATCGATCTTAGGGACTACTCTATCTATCACAAAGGGAGTACATTCATAAAGTCCTTGAGCGCTTCCACATGCAGGATGTTAAGCCTATTGGCTATCCATTACCTTCTCATGTGAAGGTTTCACAGGCTAATTGTCTGTAGATAGATGAGTAGAGGACTGAGATGGCTAAGATTCTCTATGCATCAGCTGTGGACAGTCTTATGTATGCCATGATAGCCACCCATCCAGATATAGCTTTTGTAGTTGGGATTGTGGCACATTATATAGCTATACTTGCTGGCAAGAAACATTGGGATGTTGTAAAGGGTATCATGAGGTACCTGAAGGGCACAACAGATATGTGCCTTTACTATGGCAGCCAGGATATAGGAGTCCTAGGGTACACTAACTCTGATTATGTAGGACATGCGAATAGTAGGAAGTCCACTTTTGGCTATGTGTTCACTTATGCTGGAGGGGCTATCTCTTGGATATCTAGGGCATAGAAGTGTACGTATCTTTCTGCTACAGAGGTCGAGTATATTGCAGCCACAAAGGCTTGCAAGGAGGCTATCTGGTTAGGCCATTTGATTGCAGACCTTGGTATGACAGATTCTATGCCTACACTGCATTTGGATTCTATGAGTGCCATTTAGTTGGCCAAGAATCCGGTCTTCCATGCGAAGACGAAACATATTGAGGTGAGGTATCACTTCATTTGTGAGGTTGTTGAGGATATGTCTATTGACCTTGTCAAGATTCCGACGGCTGAGCAGAATCCTGCAGACTTGCTCACGAAAAGCCTCACTACCGAACGCTTTGCCTTCCTGAGATGGGCATTGCATGAGATGACGTCTTTTTCCTCATCCTGTTGTACATGTGTACATGTTGTACTATCTTTTCTTTTTCTCTCTCACTCGGGTAGATTCGCCTTTAAGTGGGAGGTTGTTGGAGGTAAAGGCATCTTCGCCTAGTTGCCCGTGTATTACTACACTGGCAGTACCCGCCACTGCACACTACAAGTCCATCATAGTCACTTATTCTTTATTCTTTTAGTGAGTTTGAATAAAGGAAGGCCTCGCCACACATTGTGGTTCTTGGAGTTTCCACTTTTGAGACTCTCTCTCTCTTGGCTCTTGCTTTCCATCCACCATAGCTCTCACCGCTAAGCTTCTTCCTTTTGGATTCCACTTCCTTTTCATCTAGCTTGCTTTCTCTATCTTGTCTACCACCACCCTTGGCTTCTTGCATGATGACTAAGGTGGAGACTTGTCCCATCCACTATTCTCCATATTTTCAAAGATGCCATACATAATCCAAAATTATGTTAATCAAGAAGATTAGTTTAATCTAATATCTCATGGAGACTATATAAGGTGCCAATGGAGCCAAGCTTCTTCCTCCTGGATTCCACTTCCCTTTCATCTAGCTTACTTTCTCTATCTTGTCTACCACCACCCTTGGCTTCTTGCATGATGACCAAGGTTGAGACTTGTCCCATCCACTATTCTCCCTATTTTCAAAGATACCATACATAATATAAAATTATGTTAATAAAAAAGATTAGTTTAATCTAATCGTTCATGGAGATTATATAACGTGCCAATGGAGATGTAAAGAAACACAATGACAAGCATATGAGAGCACTCTAGAATACCCTCATGCTAGTCCATCTCTTTGAGGTAAGCTATGAGTGAGTCTCTTTTATTATGTCGCATTACATGAATACACAATGACAAGCACATGAGAGCACTCTAAAACACCATCATTCTAGTCCATCTCTTTGAGGTAAGCTATGAGTGAGTCTCTTTTATTATGTAACATTCCATGAATACATAATAATAAGCTTCTTTTATCTCTTCTCCTCTTGTCTTTCTCTCTTCTTATATATATATATATATATATATATATATATATATATATATATATATATATATATATCACTCATATTTTAATATGGTGTCTAGATCATATGTACTCTCTCCTAATTCTCCCTCTACATTCATAATTAAACTTATTGAGCAAGACTTGCCATATACTCTATTTGTGAGGAATTTTTATTTCCTCATGTTATATATATGTTTATGGAAAAAATTAAGAACCATCACTTCTCTTAACCTTTCATCATCTTTATTTCCATTAAGATGGGCTACAAATTCTCTCTCATGAAGTTGTTTTTTGGTTTTTTTCATTCTCTTTGAGGAAAGGGATGTCCTAGCCCATTCTCCCTTTGGCTAGGTGGTGCCCTTCTTTACCTTTCTTAGTGAGGATTGGAGACTGGGTGGGTAAGAGGTAACCCACTCATCTTTTCAGCTCTCATTTTTTGTGCCCCCGTTGAGGACTTCTCAAGCTACACTCTACAATTTCTATGAAGGAAGAAACATCTAAGAAGTTGTCCTCTTCTTCAATGAGTATTTGTCAAGGAATCACTAAGGAGGAATCTTCATCAAACCCTATTCAAGGGACTCCAAGAGTACCATTATGGTCTCCAAAAGAAGATCAAGAGAAAAATAATCTTTATCGGTAAACGACATGGATGCGGGTAAAGCAAGTTAATTACACATACCCTTCTTTACTTCAAGAGTAATCTTGCTGTCATCAAGTCTCTAGGTCAAGGCATTGTGTTGAGTACTTGGTGTCTAGTGTAAAGACACTCCCTAAGGAGTCTCGTCTTCAAGTGGTTAAGGCACTTTCAAATTCAGGGATTAACAAGTTTTGGGAGGGGGAGTTATACATCAATGGTGCGCGGTATTGGCGAGAGGCTACATATGGTGATGCACTTCAACTACTACTAGCAAGAAGGCTCAAAGTAATTGAGAAGGTAGCTATTGAAGCTTATGAACTTTACAAGGCTGATGATGGTTACACCAAAGCTATGCTAATCATTAGTGAGTAAATCCCTTGCATCTCTCGCATGGTAGGATCTAAGAGGCCAGAGCTTCAACAATATGCTTAATGAAAGTTTGTAGTGAAAATTTGTAGTTAATGCATAAATGAATATTCCTATTTTCTACAACTTTTAATCGGTTCAAAACATTAGGATGGATGTGTGCATTAGTAGAAAGATACATTTTCAGCAAAGGTTGGTCTTATATTTTGGAGCTAAGAGGTTGAGAGAGATCTTGTTGTCCCATGATCCCATAATATTCCCTATTTTGGATTACAATATCTCCTTTAATGTGCACATATTTATTCTACTCTAAGTGCATCCCATGAATCATAGGGATTTGTACGGACCTATCCATCCTCTTGCTAGGCAAACCGAGCACATAATAATTAGCATAAAGCTCAGGTTCCAAAATATCATAAGGGGCTTATTGGGCCCTTGTCATCTTGTTGAAATTAATGCATATGTGAATCCATTGATTCTACCTTTAATAAGATATGACTTGGACCTAGATGTGTTCATCTTTGTTTTGTATTGAGCTAGATCAACATCTTCCTATCATGACTTTTCCAAGCTTTTTTGGGCAAAAAGGGGCTCTAGAATTTCTGGATGACTTAGAAATGGCCTTCCTAGTCACATGCTGGGATGATGAAGCAACCAAAGTACGGGCCTTCTCTTTAGTTCTAAAGGGTGATGCTTGAGTGTGGTATCAAGATCTCCCGGAGGCTACAAGGGATAACTGGGAGAATCTCAAGATCGCATTCTTGTACGAATACTAAGATACAGAGCCTTCTGAAGATCTTTGGAGATAACTCCTAGATCTTTGCCAAACCTTACCAAGGGAGTACCAAGCATATGAAGGCATTTTCATAAAATTGTGGGATAAATGGATAGCCTCCTTAGTTGAGGGAGAGAGAGTACCTGATTGCCTTAAGAACGATTGTTTTCTAGCCAGGACTTCACCCTCTACTAAGGAAAAAGGTCAAAGGTAAGTTTCCGACATCCTATGAAGAATCAATCAATTATGCTAGGGAGAAAGATAGAAAACTGAAGTATCAAGCCCACTTGAAGGGGGAAGTTGAGCCTATGTAAATTTTACTAAGTATGCCAATGCCTAGAGGAATAGCAGAGGTTCCACCCGAACTAGAGATGCCATAGCAAGAGCTCCTACAATGCATTACTAATCCACTTGAAAGCCTTTCCTTGAATTTAGTGCAAGGAGTATGGCCCCCTTCCCTCACAAATGAAGGCAATTGGGGCCCAAGGAGACATGAAAGAGAGTATGTTTGCTATAATTGTGGGGAGACTGGCCATGGTATATACTTTTTTCCTCATCCCAAGCATCTTCTAGGAAATGGGCTCCAACCAAGGAGGGGACAACAAGTGACACCACCTAGGGAGAGGCTTGTTTCACTGAATCCAAGACCTCCACCACCGGTTCAAGTTCTCCAACATCCTCGACCACTTGCAGAGGTGCTGCCCTTACCTGTCTAGCCGCCAGAGAATCGTGACATCAAGATGGTCAGTTTGGATGAGAGTGATGTCAAAGGAAAGGCCAAAATAGTAGAGGTTGAAGTAATGCCAATGAAGAAAGCCCGTAGAATTTAGAGGATGGAGTCTACACCACTAGAGAAGGTTGAAAATATGAAAGAAGAGGCAAAGTCTTCAAAGATTGCAAAGACACATGGTGGTAAAAAGAGGAGGGCTCGCTCACGCCGACGCATTGAGCCAGATGATTTTTCCATGGGCAAAAGTACTAGAGCTTATGATTTTCTTGCTGATGTGAGGGATCAAGGGCCAAAAATTTCATGGCCACAATTACTGCATCTATCTCCAACAGTGTGGGGACAATAAGCAAAGATGATAAGCATTAGACCCATGAAGAATAGACACGTGAATGCAATCAAGGCTAGAAAGACAAAAGATATTGTGCATCTAGTGGTGGAAGCTGAAATAAATGGGCAGAGAGTATCAAAGATGAATGTGGATGGAGGTGCAAAAATTTGTGTCATGACGAAAAAGTTGATGCATCGTTTTGGGATTAGAGGTAAGTGAAACTACTAAATTTGGGGCAAAAATGGCTAAAAATATAGTAGTAAATTGTTTGGGAGTTATAAAGAAAGTCAAGGTAAAGGTGTGTGGAGTACAATTGGAGCTTGACATGTATGTGATGCCAGTGAAGGGAGACGACTATCCACTCATTCTGGGGAAACCATGCCTAATGGGAATGAAAGCCATACAAGATTGGAAGACAGGGGCTTTAGAGCTAAGGCCAGAGAAGGGGCTGCATAAAAAATGGAAGAGCACTATCTATAGCATGAAGAAGGGCCGACAGGAGGATCTTATGTTAGAGACCACCGCTGATGAATGGAGTTCCAGTGAGGATTGGTCATCTACAACAGAGGGTGAGTCTTTTAATGAGGAGGAAGAAAGCTCTCTAGAAGTGATGGGGATTACATTGAAAGACCCTTCTAGTACTGAAATTCTGCAATAGCTTCCAAAAGTCGAGAAGGAGGGGCTAGAAAAAATGTTGCCTAAGGATCTATCAGTTGAGGAAAAGGCAACCTATATGCAAGTGGTGATAAAACACTATGTACTTTTTATTTCTGATTATGAACACATCACAGGTGTGATAGCAATACAACATCACATTAATCTAAAAGATGGAGTAAGGCCAGTGGTGTAGTGACTGCGACGGTTGGGATTAGTGCACCCAAGAAGAACGACAAATGGTAGATTTGTGTGGACTACAAGCCGCTAAATGCTGCAACAAAGAGAGATCACTTTCCTCTTTCCTTTCAGGATGAAGTACTCAACGAGCTGGTTGGGCATGAGAGATACACTATTTGTGACGGGTATTCATGTTATTTCCAGATCCGAATAGCTGAGGAGGATCAATAGAAGACCACCTTCATCACATCTTGGGGGTGTTTTGCTTACAAAGTAATGCCATTTGGATTAACAAATGCCCCAGCTATCTTCCAACGATTCATAAATTATGTCTTCCAGTCATATTTTCGAAAGTCCATCAGGGTCTTTATTGATGATTTTTGTATTTATAGCTCTAAGGCTCTACATCTAGGGAAGGTGGATGAAGGTTTCAACCGCCTCACACAAATGGGGGGGCAGCTAAACCATGAGAAGTGTCGCATTGGCAAAAGCAGTGTAACTTTGTTAGGGCATGTTATAAGTGAGAGAGGCATTGAAGCGGATCCAAACAAAGTTAAGGCCCTATTGGCGGTGCCGTCACCATCTTCTGTGAAGCAACTAACCTCTTTCATTCAAAAGGTACGATGTATGGGGTGGTTCATTCATCTCCTCTCCCAATTAGTGTTTCCACTGCAACAGTTGACCTACTCTGAGGAGCTCCTATGGAGTGACGAAAGCGAAAGGTGCTTTCACGAGGTGAAGAAGGCTCTCAGCACCCTTCCCATAATTTTACCGCCTTGCTAGGATCAAGAGTTTTTTGTCAACCCGAGTTTTGTGAAAGATGCTCTAGGGGCAGCACTAATACAAAAGGATGCTAAAACTGGCATGATAAGGTCAGTTTACTTTTCTAGCAGAGTAATGACAACATCAGAATGAGGGTACAAGATGGTGGAGGTGATAGTTTTGTCTCTAATATTTGCTGTAAGAAATTTTCATCCTTATCTTCTCCCTAGGCCGTTCATAGTGATTACGATAGAAGAGCATTTTCCCTATGTCTTACAACATATGGATATTTCAGCCAAAATTTCTAAGTGGGTGATACAACTCCAAGAGTTTGACTACACCTTCAAGGTGGAGGACTTTACTTGGGCCTACCTAGCTGATTTGTTGACTCATAGATGCTATCAAAAGAAGCAAAAAGAGAAGGGAAAGGTAAAAGAGGAGATATCTCCTCTTGAGGACCCGCCACGGGTGGAGAATGCCCATGCCCTCTACTTCAATGGGGCCTACAAGCGTATTAAAGACAAAGCGGTAGTAGGAATAGTGGTGCTCAATCCGAAGGTGACAAACTTTATGGAGAAGGTTGTGTTTGAAAACATTTGTTGCAAGCTTGGCACACCTTTAGAAATTATCTCTAACTGGTTTTAGGGCTAATCTAGTGGGGGAGCTAATGGAAAAGCTAAAAATCAAGCGCACGCATTCTACTCCCTACTATCCACAGTGTAATGGTTTGGTCCAAAAGGTGAATGGGATGATTTGTAAGATAATTAGCAAGCAAGTATACATGCATCCCAAGCATTGGGATAAAAAATTGAGTGTAGCTCTTTGGGCCTACAGGACTTCATTCAGAACCTCACTTGGCTATACTCAATTTCACCTCTTTTATGGCCAAGAGGCTTTGCTTCCTATAGAGGTGGAACTGGCTAGCTTACGTGTTTTAGTAGCCAGTCAAGAGAAGAATCAAGATAAGAAGTTAGAGGAAAGGATCTTGGATCTAGAGAGGTTGGAGTTAGACAGAGAAGTAGTAGTCTAACACTATTCCATGTAGGCTGAAGAGAGGAGGAAGACATTTAATAAGAAGGTGGCATCAACAAGCACATAAGGGAAGGATCACTTGTGTTACGCTATGATAATCGCTTTGATAATAGAAAGGATGCTAAACTTGTGTTCAAGTGGGAAGGGCCATTCATGGTCATAAAGAGATATCCAAATGACAGCTATAAGCTAGGCAACATGGATGGGAGGGTTCACAAGACAAGGGTTAATGGATGGCAACTCAAGCCTTATTTTCAAAGAATTAGAGACACTTTGGAGTAGTCATTCGATGAAGAGCCACCAATGAGGGGGAGCAGTCCTCCCTGCTCTATTGGACCATCATTAGCAAGCTGGAGGCATGAATGCCTTTAGCCTAAGGGGAGGGCTAATGATTTGGGTTTTTTACAAACCATATTTCTACCACAAAATTTGGCCAAAACCTCTATTAGGAGCCTTACCCATAGCTTAAACCCTACATATTATCACTTTGGGTTTACTCTTCAAGCACTAGGTATGCTACATTGCTTCTCGGTTATGACAACTCTAGCAAGTGGGGGGAACAAGTTCTTAGGAGGGATGTCAATGTAAAGGGTTAAAGTAGCTTTTGGAAGCTATTTTTTATCATTTCAATAAATCCCAGGGGAAAGCGAATTTCAAGAAAATTCTGACGTAGCCCGATTGATTTTAACCTGGTCTACAAAATTGCAGAGGAAACTCTTTTCAGATTCTTCATGGATTTGAAGTTACAAAGGCGCAGACTACTGACTGTACGCATTATTTTCTCTCTTTCATGCTTATCACATAAACTTTCCATTTTATCCTTCTTGTAAACATATTATAATAATGTGCTTTGGGCACCCAGCTCTTGTAATCTAGCTTTTTTTCTTTATCTTATCTACCACCACCCTTGGGTTCTTGCATGATGACCAAGGTGGGGACTTGTCCCATCCACTATTCTCCATATTTTCAAAGATACCATACATAATCTAGGATTATATTAATCAAAAAGATTATTTTAATCTAATCTCTCATGGAGGCTATATAAGGTACCCATGGAGATGTAAAGAAATATAATGAAAAGCATATGAGAGCACTCTAGAACACCCTCATACTAGTTCATCTCTTTGAGGTAAGCTATGAATGAGTCCCTTTTATTATGTAATATTCCATGAATACACAATGGCAAGCACACGAGAGCACTCTAGAATACCCTCATTCTAGTCCATCTCTTTGAGGTAAGCTTTGAGTGAGTCTATTTTATTATGCAACATTCCATGAATACATAATGGCAAGCTTCCTCTACCTCTTCTCCTCTTGTCTCCCTCTTTTCTCATCTCTCTCTCTCTCTCTCTCTCTCTCTCTCTCTCTCTCTCTCTCTCATATTCTAATACGGTGTCTAGATTATATGTACTCTATTCTAATTCTCTCTCTACATTCATACTTAAACTTATTTATTAAGACTTTCCATATGCTCTATTTGTGGGGAGTCTTTATTTTCTCATCTTATATATATGTTCATGGGAGAATTTAGGAGCCATCACCTCTCTTAACCTTCAATCATCTTCATTTTCATTAAGATGGGCTACAAATTCGCTCTAGTGAAGTTGTGTTTTGGTTCTTTTCATTCTCTTTGAGAAAAGGGATGTCCTAGCCCATCCTCCCTTTGGCTAGGTGGTGCTATTCTTTAGCTCTCTTAGTGAGGATTGGAGGTTGGGTAGATGAGAGGCAACCCACTCATCTTTTCAGCTCTCAATACAAAACCCTAAATCCCTTTTGGGTAGTCATCCCATTATCCCCTTTTTTACATGGCCGACCATGGCTTAGGTCTTTTTTTCCATTGTCATTCTATCTTCCTAGCTTCCTTCCTATTTCCCATCTACCTTTACAATTTGCACGGGTGAGAGCCCGACACTCTTTTATAAAATAAATCATGGTGCACCTTACACTTTTTTACAAACGTATTAAGCTCATGCTCAACTGCTAAGACCCACGGACCTCTTATTCCTTCAACTATTTCAAGTGAGCACTAATGGCTACCTCTCACATATTCGACACGCAATCCCTCTCTATGAGTGTAATGAGCTTACTTTGATGCCCGATTGAGTAACTCCCTCTCTTAAGCACTCCAATAGCTCCATGATTCGTGATGTAAGCTCAAGCATCGTCAAGCCTCTCCCTCCAAGCTCCATCCTCCATAGCCACTTGTGAGATGAGAGAAGAGAAGATAAGAAGAAGAAGAAGAAGAAGAAGAAGAAGAGAGAAGATGGTGGAGGGCTTCACCTCTAAGATCCCTCATCCTCACACACTCACTCTCTCACTCATTCACACACCCTCTCTCAAGCACTCATAAGCAAGCAAGAAAAAGAAGAGAAGAGAAGGAGAGAAGAAGAAGAGTCCACTTTTCCAAACACCAAAGAATGAGCTCTTCTTTTACTTTTCAAATTTATATAAAAAACCTTAAATCCCTTTTGGACAGTCATCCCCTTATCCCCTTTTTTTGCATGGCTGGGTAGGCCCTTTTTTTCATTGTCCTCCTATCTTTATATCTTCTTTTCTATCGCCATCTACCTTTACAATTTACATGGGTGAGATTCGACACTCTTTTACAAAATAAATCATGGTGCACCTTGTGTTCTTTTACAAAAGTATTGACTTGTACTTTTTTCTTATACACTTCTCTCCTTGATTTAGGACTTCTTTGTACTTCTTGTGGTTCCAAATTTTCATTGGTGCGCCTTCATGTTCCGTTTCACTTTCGCCTTGGCCTTGTGTTCTGGTTTAGATTTTTTGGATTTTTCACCTTATTCGTATGAGAGTTAACACTTTGGATTGTAACTGATCAATTTTTGTAGACATTTTGATGTTGTACACTATGAATAATAGGTCCCACATATGCAAACAATATATGTATAGAGCTATCAACTACTATTTGGTGATACATTCATGTATGTTACTAATCTCAAATGCCTTGGCTATGCTAGAATATGATCAGTAATGAGTACTATTGAAGTCAAGAATTTGGAAATATCTCACTGGTTTGATTTTTTATCTCTTTATGGTCAGTTCTGTGACAGTTTGGGCTTGTCTTTGGTGACATTTTTTGTTACTTTGGGTTGCAATTGTGGCTTGAAAATGCAAGAAAACATGCTTAAAATGGTCAGCAAGGTGTTACCCATGATGTACCACAGTCTCAACAAGATAGCATGTAGTTAGAACAGCTAGATGTGTCAGGACAATATACTGAAATTTCAAGATAGCAAGTTGTTAATGCAGATTTGTAGGTCCCATGGTCCACAAATGGTAAATCTTTGATTCGTAGGCCAAACCAACCTTCAAGGCCTCCTGATAGGTTTGTCCCTAGTGCTTAGTATGCTGCTAATTATGTCATATTGACTTATTGTGGTGAACCGTCATGATTCAATAAAGCAATGGATAGACATGACAGCAAGAAGTGGTTTAAGGCTATGCTGTCAGAGATGGAATCTGTTGAGGAAAATGGTACTTAGGACTTAATGCATTTGCCTAAAGTGCATAAGATTCTGCCATGTAAGTGGGTTTATAAGATGAAAGTCACTTTTGAATCCTCACCAAAGTACAAAGCACGGCTTGTTGCAAAGGGGTATAAACATGAACATGGGTTTGAGTTACATGGCATCTTCTCTCTTGTAGTCAAAATGACTACTTTGAGGACCATTTTGGGCTTGGTTGCATCTGAGTATATGAAACTCATGCATATGGATGTAAAGACTGCCTACATGAGGACATTTAGGTTTTGTAGCAAAGGAGAGAGAGAAGATGGTATGTAAACTCAACATGATTTTGTATGAACTAGAACATGCACCTCAAGAATGGTATCATAAGTTTGATGCATTCATGCAGTCTCAAGGTTTTGAACGGAGCCAAGTGGATCATTGCTTATACACCAAGAAGATAGCAAATAACAACCTGATTATCTTGGTTTTGTATATGGATGTCATGTTGATTCCATGAAGGGATGTTCATGCTTTGGACACCCTGAAGAAGCAGAGTCTACATACTAGTTTTGACATGAAGGATCTTGGTGAGGCTAATCATATTCTTGGATGTGGATACTCAGGGACAGATCAAAGGGGCTTCCCTATTTGTCACAACAGGAGTATGTATCCAAGATTTTTTAGTGTTTCTATATGGGGGGGAAGATATTGGGGTTCCATTGCCTCCATATGTTAAACTCATCATTAGTGCTGCAAGACAGGCCTCTATCTAATGATGAAAAGGCTGAAATAGCCAAGATTCCATATGCTTCAACTATTGGTAGGTTGATGTATGTTATGGTTGCTACACGTCCTGACATAGCATTTGCAATGGGAGTGGTTAGTAGGTACATGGCACACTGTGGCAAGAAGCATTGAGAAGCAATGAAGGGTACCATGTGATACCTCAAGGGCATGAAGGATTTGTGCATCTGCTTTGGAAAGCAAAATGTATTTATTGTTGGCTTTACTATGAATGCAAACTATATTGGTCATTCAAACTATAGGAAGTCTATTTCAGGTTATGTATTCACCTTCACAGGAGGTTCAGTCTCTTGGATATCCAGGCTGTAGAAGTGTGTTGCATTTTCTACTACAAAGACAGAGTATGTGGCTGCCATTAAGGTATGTAAAGAGGCTTTATGACTTTCATGTCTAGTTGGAGAGCATGGCAGTATAGAGGTTCCTATCCTCCACTGTGATAGTCAGAGTGCTATCATGTTAGCATGGAATCCTGTCTTTCATGCAAAGACAAAGCACATACAAGTGATGTGTTTCAAGTACTCAAATGTGATGCTTACATATGCGCCAAAGGAGAAGAGGGGGAAGCTTGATGTGAAATCCAAGAGGTATATCTTCATCGACTATAATCAATATACAAAGGGTAACTATTGATTTGATCTTGATTCATGAAAGGTGGTGGTGAGTCATGATATGGTTTTCCACGAGAACTCATTCTCTTCTATGGATTCCCCACTTAGATGATGTAGTTTCCAATGGCTTTCATTCTTTTGCTTCATTGATCTCCCCCCCACCACTAGCTCCCTCTACACCTCCTCTCCCTTCTAATTCACCTTTCTTCCCTCAACTCGCTCACCTTTTTGCTCTTTCCCACCTCCTTCACTAGGGGCACCCGATTTTCCTTCTCCTCTTATTTTAGAGGGACTATGTTTTCTAATTTATCTAGTGATAAAGAATATCCTTTTTTAGATATAGGAGCCTACTGAGACTTCATGACATTCTCATAAGAGTAGTCTTATGTTATTCCTGGTTGTTTTCAGCGTCTTACATAGGATTCACATTGAGTGTGTTTGTAAGCCTAACATGCCGAGTGGAAAAATTCGTCGCCATGTGATTTGGATCGGGTACTTCTCCAGGGCAGAAGGGACATATAATTTCTCCTGTATAGGCATGAGGCAAAGATTAACTTGAAGATAAGTTAAGGAACTTGTTTGACAAAAGGACTGCTTGTTTTGTTTTTGTGTCAGGGCTATAAATTATGCGAATGAACCCTATTCCCTAAAAGGGTTAATTAAAAAAGCTGATTTTAAATGTCACACATAAATGTGATAGGACCTAATTAGATAACAAAAGAACATCAATTGAGGGAAGTGGGTGGGTAGAACCCTCGACGACAATTCTGTCCTATGACAGGGTAGTCTAAGAGAACTGGGAGGCTTCTCACAAGGTTTTACCAATGACCGACCCTTAGTAAGTGTTAGGTTAAAACCTCGATTCATGCCGTTTTAAGGGACCAGAATGGGACTATGCCCTACGGGAAAAGAGGTTAAGCGGTGCATTCCTCTCGTTTCCCATTATCTTTGAACCAAGTGCATCATGGATATGTTTTGGATTGGGTTTGTCTACGTAAAGTAGGATGTCTAGGACACGCCAATGACGCTAGAATGCTGTCAAGAGACCTTGACCACTAGGGATCCAAGTCTCAGGTCGAGATCATAGTGGGTTCCTGCGAACGTTCCGTTGCGACACAAACTCAAGAAACCCTAAGGTAACATCCTCTCGATGTACTACTAAAAACATGCCTAGACAGTTGGGGCATGTTACAACTTCATTACAAAAACATGGCCACCATTGGTAGCAGAGGACCTTGCGTAATGCAAGCATGTCCCTTGGGGTAGGATAGCCTCAAGAGGTTGCAGCTCTGATTAGTTAAGGGCCATGTTCTTCATGGCCTATGAACCCCATCTACAAGTTTGCACAAAAGCCAAGGAAACATATGAATTAATTGTAGATGTTAAGAAACAATAGCAAGAATTGCTTAAGATGGTAGAATCACTCAAAATTTCTAGATCGTATTGCCTAAATATGCAATGTAGGAGGCGATCCACATTAAGATGGAATCTTGAAAAACCTCACTAGTTAACTTGGGTGCTATCTTTGTACTCTTATGTGGCGATTCTAACAACCCTTCTACATCCCAACCATGATATATACTCTCTTGAAGATGAGCAAGATTGGATGCACATTCTCGCCATATTGGAACTACCATTTATAGAAGAATTGGAATATTGATCAACCCATGAATGCTTCGGTCAAAAAGATGTATGAGATACTTCAATCCTGATGATAGAACCTCATGGAGAACCAATCTCAGTAAATATGGGTGAGTCCATATACAAATTACTACATATAAATGATAAGTAAATTTAAAATGGCTAGGATATAGTACACTTAGTGTATACAAGCAAGTCTACCTTACAAGCAAGGATAACAAAAATAAATACACTCTCAAATATAATAACTTCACAACAATGACCACTATTCTACATATTAGAGTCCCATAGTCCTTATCTCTCTCTTCCATACTTACAACTCTCTCATGGGTACATACTCACAAGGTTGGCCATTAGGGGAGTTTTGAGGTCTCGAAAATGCCCTGTAAGAGATCCTAGAGAGAGAAAACAATTTAAGAAATAAAATCAATTTATAGAATTTTTAAAAGGTTTATATTTTGGTAAGTTAAAATATCAAAATTAGTTAATAAGTCATTGTCGTGATATTCTCGTGGTCACATCAAACCTAGAAATCTAGGTCACCATAAAGTTGGCAAAGGTTGTCATAATGAAGATCTTACCTCTCCTCATTAAAGTGAAAAGTAATATTCAATTTGAATTTTGGTGGATACTCGATTGCCTCCCTCCATCGTTTCTCTCTTCTTTTTTTCTCCTCCTTAGTAGTCTCTTCTTTGTTTTCGTTCTTGCTTCTAATAATATCCTTAGCTATGGATTAATCACCCAATGATCTCTGTAACTCAGCTATGGATCAATAATCCAATGATCTCTGTAGCTCTCATAAAAGACCTCTCTATTATCTTCATATTGAGTTGGATAGTGAGTATGAACCAATAAGAAAGAGAACAAAATCTATCACGGTGACAGAGTCTATGAAACATATACTGGGATTTGAAGGAAAGAAGAATATTGATCTTTGGTTAGATGGAAAGCTATATCCCAAAGATCCTAGCAGAAATAGCACTTCTTCTTTCTATAATAGCTCATCATTAGTGAGGTTTATTGGTGATGGCTACAATGGATTTTTAGGTTATACACTTAACCTTGTTGCAGAAAAGGATATCCTTGGACTAGAGAATCATCTTTTGATGAAACACAATATAGAGTTGTTGCAGAAGCTAGAGGATTGTCAACAAAAAATTCATTCATTGGAAAAGCGTATCAAAGCTTATCAACAAAAGCAAACTTTATTAGGCCTTCGAAATCGACAAAGAGCTCTTAAAAATATTGAGAATCTCAAACGAGGAGGAGGAGGATGTGGTAAAAGAATCCAAGCAGCAAGGTATATTTTTTTCACTTGAAAAATTTTAAATATGGCTTTATTTAAATTACTTGCATTGATTTGTGATGTTAATTTTGCTTAGATCTCTTCTACAACCAAATGCAAGTGAAAGAGATTCTTTAAAAGCAGCTCAGTTTTATTATCATCTTCTTCCTTCAGTAGTTTTAAAGGATATTTTCGAGAAGAAGAAATTTAAAAAGGCAAAGAAACAATGCTTGGAGTCATTTGTAAAGGATCATTCTTTGGATTCTGAGTTAGTACAGAAGACACTGGATAGTATTGGTATCAGTCGAGATGCTTATATGCAACTTTTTTAGCTTTTACAATCGAATATGAAGCAAGGACAGGTACGCAATTGCATACTTTCGAAGCCATTTGTGGTTAGGACTATCAAACAGAGAGTTAATAACAAAGTGATGGGGATTCTAGGTGAGCCTTTTCATATCAAGGCTACCTTCAAGGGCAAGAAAAAGGAGGTTACATTCAATGAATTTAACAATATTTTCCTTGACTTGCCCACCCTACAATGCTTAATGATCAAATTTAATGACTTGTCAGTAGCAGAGGCACAGGGAGTGGCTAGATTTGTGATTAAACTTGATGAAAGTGAGATTCTGAAATGTAAAAAATTGGAGAGAATCTCTATCACCTTGATGAATAGAGCACTTTTGTCAGGTCATTGCAATCACTCAATCATTTAGTGTTCAATTTGAATATAACATCTGGTGGCTAGGAGCATTTGAGGTAGATACTGAGAATTTTGATATATTATATTGGGTTTTTCATCAAACATCAATACCTAATGTTATTCAAAGGAAACAAGCAGGAGAAGAGCTATTTGTTGAAGGATTTGGGAACTACAGGATTGAGTGGCACATAGCTGGTGATCTAAAGATACTCAAATGTATGTATAACGTATCAAAGGGAGCCAACTCGAGATCTCCTTGCTTATATTGCATGTCGCCAGCAACAGAGTTAAGCTCAAGCAATTGGAATAGAGCTCCCTCTAGGCACAATAAGGATCCACAGTTTAAACTAGTCTTGGACATTCCTTTAGCGAATGCCCATATTTGTACACTTCATGCACTTTGCAGGATAATTGAAAAGCTTGTTCATCTCTATCCAGGATTTGCATGGAAGCTGAAGCCATTATCAACTAGAACAGATGCTATAACAAAGGTTGAAAAAGTTCTCTCTCTGCAATTGGTTTGCATGGTGGCAATGTTGTTATTGAACCAGATCTTTAGAAGTCTAAGGATGGTAATTGTGTCCCAAAAAAACCATCTATTGGTGGAGTGAAGGCTAGAAGGTTTCTAGGCTTTCATGGGAGACTTGGCAAGATAAACTCAAGAAATGGTAGCTCAACTATTAAATTTAATCAGTGGAAATTCCTACATAATGCAGTTAGGGATCACATTGATAATGGACAACCTCGAAATAGAAAAGCTAAAGTTTGGAAAACACTAGACAAAGTGTTTTTTTATTGTGATAAGACTGAATGGAATGATGATGATCTCAAAGACTTTTAAAACCAATTGAATCTTTTCAAAAAGGCGATGAGACAGAAGCTTGGGGTGATCAAAACTTTACTCACTATATGGTAATAAGTTTATATATGTCTGTTTATTCATTGTTGAACTCATATAATGTTTTTTAATAACTTTCTTTATTTGTTGACTATGCAGCATATTTTATACAACCATGCTCCATACTTTATTAAACAATATGGATCTCTCTCTATCTAGTCAACCCAAGGTATGGAAAAATCACATTATCAAGCAAGAACAAAATATTTCAAACACACAAGACATGGAGGTAGAAGACACAAAGCCAACAGTTTATTAGAGGTCTTTCAATGGTTCTATCGACAAATCTGGCATAAATTCAAGCTTAAAGATACAACCACATCTAGCAATACATCATCTTTAGCAAGGACTATACAAATTGTTACCCAAAGAAGAAAATATAGATATTTAAATTCTTGCACAAAGCAAAGATTTACAGAATGCTTACAAACCAAACAAAGAGTTGGGAAAAGATGGGTTTCAAGAAACCCTTGATCTTTGGCATCTTCTAGTCTGATTGTGTTGCAGAAGAGTCATTAGTTTCAGGCACCTCGACAGGGCCTCCAGAGGGGTCCTTAGTTTCAGGCACCTCAACAGGGCCTTCAAAGGAGTCCTTGGTTTCAGGTAGCTCGACAGTGCCTCTAGAGGAATCTTTTGTTTCATCCCACTCAATAAGACCTGCGTATTTCAAAAACTCCTGTTTCCGATAGCTTGGAAGAAGCTTCAAATTCTTACTATCTCCTACATAAGAGAGCAAATAGGAGCCAAGAACTCCAAAATGTCCAGCTCTAGATCCATTGTATCCAGGCATGAAGCCAAAAACTCTTATGGCTTCTTCCTTCTCCACTAAAATGATCTTGTCCAAACCTCTGCTGAAAACTTGAGATCCAATTACCTTTGAGATAGATCTCAAAGCCATCATTGGTAGACTTGGAGAGCTTGACAATCTACTATGATATATTACAATTGTTTGATTGTTTAAGTTTCCAATATAATGGCCAAGGCTTTGATTTTTCCCAAGCTTCATTGGCCTAGAGCCCTTGGCCCTTCCAAGAAAGTTATCTAGATCTTCAATCTCAATCTACACAACAAACCACAATAGTATAAGATATAAGATATTTATCTATAATGCATAATAAAGTCTAATATAAACTCAATGGGTAACTTCGAATTATATTTCATACCTTAGGGTGTTCATTTTCTTCGAGAAGACTATCATCATAAAGATTTATTGAACTCTTGGGTTTCTCATCTGATGGAGACTTCAATCTCTCTTCATACCCTACATCATCAGTACAAAGTTTCTTCTGGACCTGTAAGAACTCTTCTTCTGTAGATAGCCCCCCCTTTTCGTATTCTACGATCTGAATAATACATGTATGTAAGGCTATAGAGCTGTCTTGGAAATTCTCTCCCTCAACATCAAGACTTGCTAGTGGTTCTTGTTTTAACCTATAAAATTCATGTCATTTTGGCCCCAACCTGCAAGGATTGCTAAGCAATAATCTTCTCTAAGATAAAAAAGATGTTGAATATCATTTAGTAACACATATCTCTTCTTGTTGATAAGATAAGTGGGAAATGTTGGAACACATGCAAGAGGACCTTCTTCATCAACCTGTGCACTTGGCTCGATCTCCTTTTCTTCCACCATTGTGATACTGTCACTCTTAAACAAACCTACATCAAAACCTTGGACAAGTTGATTCTCAGTATCTTCTTGGAACATCTCCTCCTTCTCTTTGACCTCCTTATACATACTTGCAATATCTAGCTTTCCCTATTGGTCTATATCTGGAGAAGAATTTTCCATGTACTGAAGATACACAATAAATCCAACGTCCTTGTGGATCTAAAGGCATTCGTGTTGATACCTATGAAAAGGGCAACATGTTTCTCTCTTCCTGAATTCCTCATCAATGAGGTTGAACCTGCCTAGCAAAGTTGACCTGGCTGTATTGGTGGCTCCCATGACATCACTATAATGAACAAATCCATTGACTTCTAAACCTTGCACATGTCTATCATAAAAATATATGTACTCCTTAAGTTTATCTTCAAGATCCTCCAATAAATCTTTCAAATCAAAAGGAACATTGAAAATTTTCCTGATATAGCTAAACTTAGAAGAATTTTCAGTTGTGTGTAAGAAATCAAAGAGCCTATCATCAAAAGTCTCCATTGGCTTCTCTTCATCCATTTCTTCCAAAGATAGCTTTCTCTTTGTCATCTTGACCAACAAAAGATTTATCCCTGTAAACAAAGCAGAATGGCAACAATGTCCAATAAAACACGATAGAACCATGGAAAGAGGCCCCAAAATCGCATTTTTCAAGACAAAAAATGAAAAAATGAGAAAATTTTTCAAGTGACCGGTGAAATGCGAAAACAAGTGTCCAGAGGCAAAAGCCGGTGAAGAAATCGCGTTTCACCGGACACTACTTGAAAACGAGAGTTATTTCAAAATTTCATTGGTGAAACGCGACAGTTAGCAACATACCACTAACCAGAGACATTATTTCGCATTTCATTGGTCAATAGATGCAGAACAAGAAGAGAAACATGAACTATGAATTAATTCTATTAAAACACAAAAATTTATGATAAAATCCTTTCTGGAAGTGCCATGTTCCTTTTAAAAGACACAAAGGGCCATGCTCCTTTTAAAAGACACAAAGCACATGACATCTGTAATTTTTGAAGTGTTATTAAATTTTTTTTCTATACTAATCAATGAGATTTTGTTCAGATACTTGTAATAACAAAATTTTGTTACCTATCAAAAATTGTTGAACTGCTCTTCAAATAGGAAGCAAGGACCTTGAAGGGAAATTGAAACAAAATTTCGGGAGAAAGAAAGACAATATCGGAGAGGATGACTTCGAAAAGTTTTTATATTGATTGTCAAACGTGTGTTGATAGTTCCAACAAAAAAGTTTACGTAATGATGGCAAAATAAACGCGACTGTAAATTTGGACGAAATTTCCAATATTTTTACATGCACAAAATACCTCAAAATACGTGCGCACGTGTCTCACTTAATACACCGTATCAAATATCTCAGAAGACGTGCACACTCCCTTTTTTCGAGAATACGTCACACATGTTTTACTTAACACTTCGCCAAGTAATGCATGTACCATCAATTTTAAAAAAATCCCCCAATAAAGGGAAACAACGGTCAAATTTGTTTCATATTTTTATGGTCATGGAGCACATTTTCGTGGTCATGCAATAGGGTCTTCGAGCTGTGATTGTGAAAAACGTATTCGCGTTTCACAAGATCTATTGACAAAATTGGTTCTAAATGGATTTTTTCCAGCAAAGCGCCAAAGAAGGTATGGTTTTCTGCACTTTTCCTTAATGTTTTATAACATTATGAGCCTATGAGCATTATAAACGAACTTTTTTCCTAGTATGAGCCTATGAGCACTATAAATAATTATTTTCCCTAATGTTTTATAACTTTGCTTCTATGGCTTTAATGGTGTGGAGATTTTAGGTAATTGTAATGGCATTTCTTAGATTAATGTTTTGTTTTTATTTGTTTTGTTGATTCTTTTGCTATTTATGTGTTGTCTGGTGAAACGGGAAAACAACATGCTGCAAGGAGGTCTCTTATCTGAAACTCGCGTTTCACTGGACACACTGGACAAGAAGTAACATGTCTTTTTTTGGTAGATGGCTAGGACTAAAGCAACATCAAGGAAGGAGAAGATTGATCCTAGGGGTTTAACATCAAAGATTCATCAATCTTCAAAGCGTCAGAAGCTCTCTAGAAAGTCAAAGCCAAAGAGAAAGTTTTCTCAAAATGTCAGGTGCCTAAGGGAGATTAGGAAGGCAATAAAGGCTCTTAATAATGCAATTCCAAAGCTGTCTTTTCAAAGGCTTGTCAGGGAGATTTGTGACAAATATAGTTTGGATAGTTTCAGATGGACAAGAACAACCCTTAATTGTATACAAGAAGCCACAGAGGATTTTTTAGTTGAGTTTTTTCAAGATGCCTATATTTGTGCTGCTCATGCTCATAGGCTCACACTCATGGACAAGGACATGGTAATTCTTATGAGGCTAAGATATAGATTTTCAAAGGTCCTTGAGCCAATTTTCCTCATTGATGAGAAGACATTTAATATCCTTAATGTGCCCCCAGCTAGGAGAAAGAAAGATGATTCTGGTCCCAAGGTTGAGGATGTCACCCATGAGAGGGATACAAGGCAACATGAAAAAGAGGAGAAAGCTAAAGAGGAACATGCAGATAAATGGAGAGAGTATAGGAGGCAAAGGGCTGAAGAAAGGGAAGAAGAGCAACTAGAGTCCTTTGAAAATGAGCTGGCCACCCTTCTTGAAGCAGCTAATCCAAAAGGATTCAATGTGTTTTGTTTCTTACTTGGTGACTTAGGCAAAAGAACTGAGATTATCTCCTTTAATGCTGCATGTGTTCATATTCTTAAGGATAAAAGAAGAGAAATAAATGACAGTATTATTCTTGCTAGCCTAAGGTATATCCACCCATAATTACTTCTACTTTTTGATATTTTTTTAACAATAAGATTTTTCTTGTTTATACTCACTATTTCTATGCCTTTTCTAGGTGTGTAATGCATGAGTTTCCTTTGAATATGCAACAAAAAATGAGGTTCTTGATCCATCTATCTCATTCTTTATGAGAAACGAGCTTGATACAAGTTTTGTTGAGGAGTGGTTCAATCTGATTGACTTCAATACTTTGGAGTTCCTTATAATTCCATATAATGAAAAGTAAGTGATTCAATATTCTATTAGAGTTTTTGAGATTTTATCCTACTAATCTGTTGAGATATGATTGCTTTTAGTTCTCATTGGAGCTTGATTGCAATAGACTGTGTGGATAAGCAATGTTTTTTAATCAACTCTATGAAAGGAAGCCATGGAAATGCTAAATTGTAAGTTATATTATCCAAGGGCTCCTTGATATTTCAATTCTTTTTTTTTTAAAGTACTCTAAATTTTAATATATTTTATATATAGAGGTGCAAAAAGATTAATTGAAGAGCTAGAGAAAAGACCCCCTATGCCGTCTGATTTGCTTGCAACAATACAATATAGACAAGTTGCAGTAAGTTATTGATTAAAATAATTGAAACATAAGTTTATTCTATGAACTACCATCCGTAAATTTCATAGTTTTACTTTGTGTTGGTGGTTGCAGTGTCCTCATCAGGATGATAACCATTCTTGTGGCCGGAGGGTGATTGCAAATGCTAGAAGAATGGTTAACTTTGTTTATCTTAATGATGATAAACATGTAAAGGTAATATGAAAGATGCTAAACTTTAAGATAGATATTCATTGCAAATAGTCCATTGATGATAAAAATATAGTCTATTGTAAGAACAATAATGAACTAAAACTCTTTTTTCTATAAATATGTGACAGTTTTCGAAGGATTGCTATGCATCTGAGCATGTTTGGTACGTCAGAGCAAAGCTCTTGAAGTATATAATGGTCAATTGTATACAACCAACAACAGAGATTGGTGGGGATTTACACAATGAAGGAGATGCAGTGCCTATAACCACGGAAGGTAAAGCCACAGCTTCAACACCTTTACCCACACCTTCTATACCCAAGGCATCAAAGAAAGGCAAAAGGACTCCTAGAAAGGATCGTTCTCAAAAAAAGAAATAGCTTTGCCATATCGCCTTGTAAGCCTTTATATATAGAAATTTGCCCTTCAGCCCTAGTATATCTCATAGAGATGGCAGATAGACATCTGCTACAAGATTTGTACATATATTTTATATTGACAGTAAAGATATCTTTTCTTGAATATCCTTGCAGTGTATATTCTTTTCTCTCATTTTTGATATGTGCAAAAAATAAATTACAAATGTTTGTTAGTTAGGAAGTGAGATCTTGATATACATCTAAGTAAATATAATATGATGTGAAAACTTACTCATTTTTTGTCAAGTTAGAATACAAAGGAGCATGGTAGTTCAATGTCTTCATTTTGTAAATCCATCCTCACTTGATGTAGCGTACATGTTTTTCTGATCTTTAAGATTGCAATAATATCCTTGTTGAACCAAATATCAAGATTCAGTATAGGATCTTTGCTGAAATCATCAAGATTCTGGTCTAAAGCAACTAGACTACTACCAACAAAATGCCATCGACTATAGTAAAAGCTAAGGATAAAATTTTGAGTAGCAATCATATATTTACAAGCTATAGAGTCTTGATCTATCTTACATATAATTTTTCATTTTGTCATTGTATCCCATCCTTCATCAACAAATTGTATGGCATGATCATATGTTAGTCTCTTCCTGAAAGTATGGTTTTTGTTATTTTTATCTCCATATTAGAGAAGAAATCAATAAATATATTAATAGACATAAACAAAGTAACTTTTCTTAACCTACTTGAGATATTAGATTTTAATGCTTTCTGGATCTCAGAAAATATCTTACATCTATAGCCCTCACTAGTAGCTAGACTTGGCAAAGGCCAATCAAAGCTTGAAAAATCTGGCAAAGGAAGGAGGTTTATTGATCCCCATTGGCAACGCCGCATAGGAATAACATAAGAATGATCATAAAAGAATATTCCATTCTTTGCAAGCTTTGTCTTCTTTCTGCCTCTATACATTTCTTCTCCAATTGAACCATGTATAACATCAATAACATCAATAATAGACTCCACTGGTTGCCATTCCTCAAGATTAGAGGGATAGACATCTACAAGACAAACAAATATTATAATGGAAAAACCTAAACCATGTTTAAGAAAGAAAAAACTTTAAGAATCAAATTCTTACAATTTGGTCTATGCATTGGAAGCTTTGAAGATCCAGGTTCCAAACACAGCTCTCTATGCATGAACACATGTTGCACTAGTACCTCTTTGATGCTAGTCTTATTTGCTCCAAGCTTAAAATCTCGGATTTTGCCCTTCCAAGCATAGATAAATGAGCTCTCATGTCTTTGCCTTTTTCCACGTTTGCTTGTTGCATGATGATCCAACTACCTTTGATAATGATAGTAGGAATCCATCTTCCATCAGTTTGGAATGAGTTAAACACTGATATGGATGTGATTTGGGAGCTTGGATGCCTTGTTGAAGGTCGATTTTCTGTATCCATGGTAGAAGAGAGAGAGACACATAGAGAGAGAGAGAGAGAGAGAGAGAGAGAGAGAGAGAGAGAGAGAGAGAGAGAGAGAGGACTAGGCTACCATAACGAAGGGAAAAACAATAGAGGAATAAAAGGAAGGAGGGAAAAAACTGAGTGCCATGCTTTTCACTAATTGAAATTTCGATTACATCAGTCATTATCATTAATCTAGATATATCATTAAATAAAAGTAGCTGAGACTCTATACCATTAATGCAAAAGATATCATAATCACGAATATAAGAGACTAAAAATAGATAACAAAAATATAAATTCGTAATATTATTATATTTATATGTTTTTGTAAAATGATTTTTTAATTTTTTAAAAATAGAAGTTCCGTTACGGAGGCTTTGCTCTTATTGGTCTAGAGCACTCTCTCCCCACATCCTAAAAGGCATTTTCGAGACCTCAAAACTCCCCTAATGCTCAGCCCCTTATACTAGCTCATTAAAAGATTCTTCATAATTTCCATCCTTTATCTAGAATAATAGGATCTTCCAACGCCACAGACGTTGGTGCTCACGGCAATCTTCAACTCCATTTCAGGCTAGGCAAGGGGTGTCCAGAGTTCCATTTGACCCACAAGTGGCCTAGGAGTGAAACATCATTTTCGTGGTTAGCATTTTCACCACTCTTGGATCTGGTTGACCCACGATGCGATCTTGGAGGTGATCCACCCGTGCAAAATATCATTTCCTTAATTAAATCATTTAAAATTCAAGCATAGTCAAGGCAATCAGCCCTAATATCATCTTTCAGAAAACATTCCTTTATTCCCATGGCAACTTGTCATCACAAACCCCTGCCATGCATTTACCATCAAGTCACAAGCATTTGGAATAATCATCCAAATGACAATCCAAAAATCAGATGAATGTAAAAACATTTAGGATGTTGTTAAATCAACCAACAATACCAATTGTATTTTTCCAAATAATGCAAGAATAGTCGTGATAACATTTTCATCCGCCACTTAGGAGTAGATGCGTTTACCATACATGGATGAGTGTAATTTTTTTTTTCATAGTTTTAACTCTTGCACTTGAATATGCATCCTACAATTATAATAATGAAATTTATCCCTTTCAATTATCTATTCTCATGCAGCATAGTATGGGACCTAATGTATCTCATGTGAGAATCAAAGCAAGCAACTAACAATTGAGAAATGCATTACTTATATCCAATACCGTAGTTGTATTTAAGTGATACCCTCGCCCAAAGCTTCATTGTCGATTGTGGGATTGCCATCCACACGTAACATACTTCACTTGGGGGCCATCATTCGAAAGTAGATTTGAGAGATAAAGAAGGAAGAATGAATTTGAGATGGGAGAGCGTAAGAGAAGATGGCTTAGTCGAAGACCGAGATAGGGGAAATTGAGCTAGCTCTCTCCCTCGTAACCTCTCTCTCTCTCTCTCTCTCTCTCTCTCTCTCTCTCTCTCTCTCTCTCTCTCTCTCTCTCTCTCTCTCTCTCTCTCTCTCTCAAACTCCTCGCAACCTCTCGATGTCTCCTTGTGTTTTCTTGTGCCTCCTATGCCTCATATTTATAGCTAAACAAGAGAACAAGGGTTGCGACTGAGAAGAAGAGATCTTTGTGGAGGGGATCTTGGAAAAAGCAGTGATCTGATATGCTGAAGTCATAAATCTAATGGTTCCATTGACTCCGAAAGGGGGGTAAAACCCCAAGGCACTTGATTAGAAATCTTTCAAATCACTCATTCTTTTTCTTCCTGTTCGAAGTGTCATTTATTGCCTTCAAACTGCGATCGTGCGTACGCGTAATTTCGCCAATCTCTTTTTTTAAATTAAATCCCCAAAACTAGCTAAAAATCACTTACTTTTTTTAAAAAAAACATGACATCCAGTTCTAGAAGTTTTCATATCTTTTTAGGATATTTACAATAAGTAATATCTAAAATTTGCTAGTTTTGACAAAAAAATTAATATTTTTGGACCATCCATACTATACATATTAACACTAGTGATTAATATGGCTCATAACTCTCATTCACGTTATAACTTCCGTGAAGGGTGGCTACGATCCTTGTCAATCCCATAAAAATATCGGATTACGACTCTCGATTTAAAATATATATATATTTAATTAAATAAAAATCATTAATTATTAACGTTAGTTAGTTTTTACTTTAGTTAATCTTTAGTTAGTAATCTTATTAACTTATCAATTGACAACTAACTTTTAAACTAACCGACTAACTTTTAATTGCGTGGAAATATTACATCCTCCTCCCCTTAGAGAAATCGAGATGTCCTCATCTCGAGAGAAAGCGGGGTATCATTCTAGAACCTATGGGTTACGGGCCCACCACACTTTGGTTGTACTACTCTAGTCACACAAGTGCTTGGCTTCAAAACCAATGCAACTCATATTATGCAAATTAACTGTAGTTACAAGAGTAAAGTTTATTCCAATACAAGTTGTATTACATGTTGATAAAATTTCTAAGATTTCTAACCATCCTGAAGAGGTGTAGTGGGTTCTAGGTCTTTGTCTTCATCTAATTCCTCTATATATCCAAAAGCTGCACGTGTGTGGCTTCATTTTCTTGGAAGCTCAATATCTTTTGGACTTAAGGGCAGCCTGCTTGGATGTGCCCTAGCTCATTGCAATGGAAGCATCGACGGGCGGTTGGGACATCTCCTATGGATGGGCCCTATCTCTCCGCACGTGTGGCATATCTTGTCCTGATCTCGCGAATCCTCTTTGTCACAATTTCTTGATTTAAATTCTTGGATGATTGGCTTCGCTCGAAGTAATGCATCTTGCAAGTCGGTTGGACGCATTGCTTCAAGATGGTGGTTCAAAAAGGAGTGTTCACGCCATGGCAAAACTTGGATACTTGAAGTGCAATTTCCATAGCTAGTGCATATTTTAATTGGGTTACAAACTTTGAGTAGTAAGCTTCCAAGGTTAATTCCACTTGCTTGAGCTTGAAGAATTCATTCCTTCTCAAAGTCTGGTAGGTTGGCGGAAGGTATCTTCTGTGTACATCATCTTTCAGCTGAGCCCAAGTAACAGTAGCTTCAGAAATACCTTGATCTTTGCACCATTTCTTCCATCATATTTGAGCCTAGCCAACTAACTTAACTTTGCCTATCATTGCTTGATTGGCAAAAGTAGTTCCGCGGTAGAGAAATAGTCATTCATTGACTCAATCCATATCTCTGCCTCTGTTGCGACATCTATCCCTTCCCCACCAATCTCAGGTATCTTAATTTGCTTGAGAAGGAATTTCTTCTCTTGCATGTCAATATTCTTGGGTGCAAAATTTTCTTGACAATCAAGCCATACCACTTAGGTTACTTTGTTTAGGATATGCCTACGATCCATACATTAATTAGTCACACATCATTACAAAGTTTCACTCTGATACCAACTATAATCTGCCCATCCATTGATTGTCCAGGCATGTTTTTTGTGGTCTGAAATCTAAATGTAACCACTTAGCACTCCTCTGATACCAACTATAACGTGCTAGCCAATCAACTGTCCATGTACGTTTTTAGTGCCAAGGCAGATCCATGCCGCACTTGATTCAAGGAGAATGGGAAACAAGAGAGATGCGCCGCTCAATTTTTCTACCCATAGGGTATAGTCCCATTCCAGTTCCCTAAAACAGCATGAATCAGGGTTCTAACCTAACACTAACTAAGGGTTGGGGTCATTGGTAAAACCTTGTGAGAAGCCTCCTAGTTCTCTAGGACCACCTTCCGATAGGACAGACCTGTCGGGGGTTTCGTACACCTGCTTCCCTCAGTGGGCGTTCTTTACTTATCTAATTAGGTCCTATCACATTTCTCTGTGACATTTAAAATCAGTTTCCTTAATTAACCCTTTTAGGGAACAAGGTTCATTCACTTAATTTATAGCCCCAACACAAAAATAAAAAAAGCAGTCCTTTTGTCAAGCAAGTTCCTTAACTTATCTTCAAGTTAATCTTTGCCTCCTGCCCATATAGGAGAAATTATATGTCCCTTTTTCCATGCAGAAGTACTCGGTGGTCCAAATCACATGGCACCATAATTTCCATCCTTTATTTAGAATAGGATCTTCCAACGCCATAGACATTGGGGCTCACAACAGTCTTCAACTCCATTTTGGACTAGGAAAGGGGTGTCCAGAGCTCCACCTGACCCACAAGCGGCCTAGGAGTGAAACACCATTTCCATGGTTGGCCTTTTCACCACTCTACCTTCGGCCCATGAATCGAGTACTGCCCTTCTCGAGTTAATCTACAATGTGATCTTGGAGGTGATCCACCCGTGCAAAATATCATTTCCTTAATTAAATCATTTAAGATTTGAGCACAATCAAGGCAATTAGCCCTAATATCATCTTTCAGAAAACATTACTTTATTCCCATGGCAACTTGTCATCACAAACCTCTGCCATGCATTTACCATCAATTCACAAGCATTTGGAATAATCATCCAAATGACAATCCAAAAATCATATGAATGTAAAAGCATTTAGGATGTTGTTAGATCAACCAAAAATACCAATTGTATTTTTTCAAACAATGCAAGAATAGTCGCGATAACATTTCCATCCGCCACTTAGGAGTAGATGTGTTTACCATACATGGATGAGTGCAATTTTCTTTTTCATAGTTTTAACTCTTGCACTTGAATATGCATCCTACAATTATAAAGATGGAATTTATCCCTTTCAATGACCTATTCTCATGTGGCATAGTGTGGGACCTAATGTATCTCATGCAAGAATCAAAGCAAGCAACTAACAATTGGGAAATGTATTACTTATATCTGATACTGTAGTTGTATTGATAGTGATACCCTTGCCCGAAGCTTCATTGCTAGTTGTGGGATTGCCATCGACACACGACATACTTCTCTTGGGGGCCATCGTCCACAAGTAGATTCAAGAGATAAATAAGGAAGATTGAATTTGAGATGGGAGAGTGTAAGAGAAGATGGCTTAGTCGAAGACAGAGATAGGGGGAATTGAGCTAACTCTCTCCCTCGCAGCCTCTGAGTAACTTCTCTCTCTCTCTCTCTCTCTCTCTCTCTCTCTCTCTCTCTCAAACTCCTTCTCGTAGCCTCTCGAGGTCTCCTTGTGCTTTCTTGTGCCTCCTATGTCTTATATTTATAGCTAAACAAGAGAAGAAAGGTTGTGACTGAGAAGAAGAGCTCTTTGTGGAGGGGAACTTGGAAAAATTAGTGATCCGATGTTGAAATCATAAATCCGATGGTTCCATTGGCTCTAAAAGGGGGGTAAAATCCCAAGGAACTTGATTAGAAATCTTTCAGATCACTCCTTTTTCTTTCTATTCGAAGTGTTGTTTATTGCATGTAAACTACGATCGCGGCACGCGCGATTTTGTGTAACATGTCACCGCCGTCGTGATAACGACCTCCCCTTTTTTTTGTTCCGCTGTCGTCACCGCCATCAGAGTTTTCCTTTTTTATGGAAAAAATGAAATTACATTATTCTGTTATTGCATTTCTCCCCTATAAACGCTGTTGGTTGGCTGAGAGAGGGGGAGTTGAATTGTGAGAGGAGAAGGGAAAGTTGAACTAGGTGAAATAAGCGATGAAGGAAATGAAGATTGGGGTTGGAAGAGGAGATTGCGAAGTTAACAAGGTGCAGACGTAGGTGGAGATGACAACAATAGGAGGGGGAGTGGAACTCCAAGTCGATACTAGGAAAAGATAGGGAGACAACGAAAAACCCCCATTTATTACCTCCTTAACCTTTATAAATACCCCCCTCCTTGGGGGGAGTATGATAATTCTCTTCTTTATTCCCCCCCCCCCCCTCCTTGAGCAGCAGCGACCATTCTTCTTTACCCCCTGCTGCTAAGCTAGAGAGAGAGAGAGAGAGAAAGAGAGAGAGAGAGAGAGAGAGAGAGAGAGAGAGAGAGAAGGAGAGGGAGAGGTAGTGAAGGAGAGTAAGAGAGAGAAAGGGAGAGAGTAAGAGAGAGAGGGAGAAGAGGCTCAAAGAACAAACCCCTTCCTTGAGCAAAGACTCGAGCACCATCTTTCCCCATCGCAACCCTCGTAACCTCTCCATCGATTGCCTCAAATTGACAAGGAGACTGCGAAAGGCAAGACAAGGCGTACGGAACTCTAGCACCAAGGAGTCCCTTGAAGGAAGTGAAGGCCGCCTCCAATCCCATAATGGCCCCAAAACATAAGCTCTCCCAGGTAACTGGAAAAACTGCGACTACGGGAGAAGGGTCCAAAAAAGACGCCACTATTAACATGAATGGTTTGTTAGGCGAAAACGCTAACTCAACTCTCCAAAACCACATACCTCTACCATGTTTAGAAAATTGGAATCGATCATTTAAGCATAGGCATTATTAGAAATAAAGTCATGTCTTGCATCGAGTAATTTGCATGTTATGAAAGCTGAAAAAAGGATTAATAATCATGAGTTGTTGGAAATAGGTTGAGTATCTATGGTTATAGTGGAAACAAGTCAAGTAATAGGATTTAACTTCCACAGATGCATCATAGATTGTCATGGTACATAAATATTCCATGTAGGTCAATTGTACTCCATAGACCATCATAGAGAATTAACTTGCATTTTTAATGAATGGATGTGCACTCGCATTTGAGTAATTAAGTCATGCCTTTTTGAGTTGCACAAATGTACTGGAAGGGATTTCTATGATTGGGGACCTCGCATCACATTGACAACTTAGGGAAGACTTGCATTGGGACTTGCATGGCGTCAAGAATAGCCCCAATTGCACCACATAATGGGATATGCATCTAATAAGGTATATTAAGGTGCACATGTGAAGTGTTGAGCTTATTTAAAAGGAATATTTTGGTAAATGAAGTCTTGACCGATGAGCAAAGCCAGGATTTAGCTTGACCCAGCTAGGACCTTAGTCACAAATAAATTGAATTGCCCTTACGACCATATTTTGAATTGGAGTCAACACACTCTTTGGCCTTTAACCTGATAGCCAACAGCAATGAATCAAAAACACGCTTAGGTATATCATTTTTAGAATATGAAACATCCCGAAGCTAATACAAGGAAGCTCGAATGTAGTACCCACAAGGAGAATGACTACTCTCCAAGCTACATTCGATACTCGTAACTATTTCGGAATGGTAAATAAGCTTGGTTTACGCTTGACTTGTGAGAGGAGTAAATACAAGTTCCCATTATCTTGAGTACAAGGAGACCCTAGGGTGAACTTAAAACCCGATAGAGTTCTAAGATGGAAAAGATAACTACCAATTGACTTAACAAAACCCTAGACCAAAATCTTAAGATAGGGGGAAGCAAAGAATAGTAACCCAGGGGAGCCATCATTTGAAACTATAGTGTAATTGCTCTACCCTAATACATAATAGTGAGGTCGAGCAGAGGGTATTTCCCATCCCCTCGGGAAATAATGGAAAATGATGCCAAGGTAGGAATGATCAAGAAAGGCGATGTTAGCGTCAAAGATGAGGACTCCACCTTAGCAGATGTCTTGAGAGCACTCACCTTCATTGTTTGTTTGTGCTTGTAAATCTAGGTTCAATGTCTGTGAAAGGAATGAATGACCCAAGCTCACAACAGGAAATTGAATAATGAATCAGGATGAATTCAAGGAGGGTAGGCCAAGCTACCCCCAGCTGGCCACCAACCCTAGCAAGGGGGTTCCAAATAACCGTGACAGGAACTGGACCGAACCCGCCACGAGAGGTCTCTCCGTGGGTTAGTTTGATTGTAGGAGGACACTTGGATGCCAAGGGGGACTCTGGCTGTAAATTCCCTACCTTCGGGTCCTACTCAAACAATCTACATGACTCGAGATAGATTCTCAAGGCCCTGTTACTAGTGCAAGGGCAGATACTTGGAGGAAATAAGACGCATCCTCACGAATTGTGGAGTCCGTCCTTTTTGGACAAGACTTGTATTTCAGTTAAGATGATAGATAAAGTTTACTTCCAAAGAACTTGTCTGACTATTTTTGTGTCTATGCCATAAGTTACGCAAACGAACCCTATTTCTTAAAGGGCTTAATTAAGGAAGCTGTTTTTAAATGTCCCACATGAATGTGATAGAACCTAATTAGGTAACTAAAGAATGCCCATTGAGGGAAGCGGGTGGGCAGAATCCTTGATGGGTCTGTCCTACGACAGGGTGGTCCCAAAAAGTTGGGAGGCTTCGCACAAGGTTCTATAGATGAACAACCTTTAGGTAATATTAGAATAGAACCCGATTCATGCTATTTTAGGGGACTGGAATGGGACTAGGCCTTATGGGCAGAGAGGTTGAGCGGTGCATTCCTCTCATTTCCCATTCTCTTTGAACCGAGTGCGACATGGATATGCTTCGGCTTGGGTATCCTTGCGTAAAGTAGGATGTCTAGGACCCAACGCTAGAATGCTGTCGGGAGGCCTTAATCCCTAGGAACCCAAATTTTAGGTCAATCCTAGTGGGTTCGACCGCGAACATTCCGTTCCGAGGTGGACTCGAGAAACCCTAGGCGACAAACCCCGGAATATTCCATGGGAGTGCCGGGCAGTGACACTTAGATTCGTTTCTCAACGGACCACTAAAACGTGCTTGGGTAGTCGAAGATGAGCACGTTACATTTTGCCAATCCCTTTTTTTAATATTAAATCCCCAAAACTAGCTAAAAATCACTTACTTTTTTTAAAAACATGGCATCCAATTCTAGAAATTTCAATATCTTTTTAGGATATTTACAATAAGTAATATCTAAAATATGCTAGTTTTGCCCAAAAATCTAATATTTTTGGACCGTCCATACTATACACATTAACACTAGTGATTAATATGGCTCATAACTCTCATTCGCATTGTAACTTCCGTGAAGGGTGGCTATGATCCTTGTCAATCCGAGAAAAATGTTGGATTATGACTCTTGATTATATATATATGTATATATATATATATATATATATATAATTTAAAAAATCATTAATTATTAACGTTAATTAGTTTTACTTTAGTTAGTAATCTTACTAACTTTTAATTGCGTGGAAATATTACACAAGTAGGCACTAATTTGACCATCTTCAAAGAAGTTTTAAATAGCCCCACATGGCAATGGATCAACCTATAACAAGTTCTATTTGATTTCCATAACAACCTCTTTCCCTCCTTGATGAAGGAGCAAGGCGCAGATATGGAGGAAGTGAGTGACTCTCAGGACTACAAATCAGTTCAAGACAATGATGATTTTGATTTTGATATAATAGATTATGACACTAAGAAAATTTGTATGGATCCCAAATCCTCTCAGATAGAGAGTTTCTTCATTGATGTGGGTATCATGAGACCAAACTCAAATGGATTGAATACCTCAAGGCAATTGACTATGAACAAATAGGCACTAGCTCAATGATTGTTGTCTAGACCCCGAGGTGTTCATAGTCAAAGAAGACTTAGTTAACATCCCTAAGGGCAATTGACTATGAACAAATAGGCACTAGCTCAATGATTGTTGTCTAGACCCCGAGGTGTTCATAGTCAAAGAAGACTTAGTTAACATCCCTAAGGGCACCATGACAAGTTCTTATGCAAACATAGATAAAAGAGTGATTTTGACCTAGAAATTCCCCAACCAACCCAATTTGCTAAGTCTAAGGCCAAAGTTCCAGTCCATTTAAGGCAAAAAAACTTAAAACACAATACCCCCAACAACGAGTCAAAAACTTGCAGTTAGAAGAAACCACCAGATCTCCCATCGTGATTCATGAAGTTCAAAAATAGTGATTGGGAAATTGTGTTTCTTGGTACAAAATCTAAAATAGCATATAACGAATCTATTAATTGAGGGACTTGCAAAAGTCAAAGAAGTAAACATTACAATGTTAGGGGAATCCCCTAAGCTTATGTACATGATTGAAGAGCTTAGTGTAGAGGATAAGAAACAATTCATTGTCTTATTGAAAGAATATCAGGACATTTTTTCCTAGAACGATTTTGATCTTAAGAATATACCACCACAAGTTCTCACACATACGATTCCTCTTAAAGATGATGCCAAGCTTGTCAAGTAGTGACCATATCCTATGAATCCTTTATATACTCACCATGTTCAAGAAGAGATCGATAGTTTGCAAAAAGTGGGATTTATATATGAAATTGAGCACATTGATTGGGTATCACCAATCGTTGTTGTACTAAAAAGGAATGGAAAAATTTACATATGTATCAACTACAAGAAGTTGAATGCTACAACCAAAAGAGATCACTATCTACTGCCATACATCGATCATATAATCGAACATGTAGCAGGAAAAAAAGCTTATAGCTTCTTAGATGGGTTTTCAGGATATAATTAGGTACAAGTCCACCAAGTTGACAAACCAAAAACTACCTTTGCCACCGTGAATGAGGGGATTTTGCTTATATTGTCATGCTATTTGGTTTGACCATTACACCACAACCTTTCAAAGGAATGTACACCATATTTAAGGACATGCTATGGAAGTGGCTTGAGGTGTTCGTTGATGAGCTATGTATCCTTCTAATTGGGAACATCTTAACAAGCTCCACCTAGACTTTGGGAGATGGGGGTAGAATAACCTCCCTAAATCCACTCAAGTGTCAATTTTTGGTCAAGCATGGTAATCTTAGGCTATGCCGCGTTCAAAAATGGGATGGTGATTGAGACTACTAGAATTAAAGCTATCATGAATCTCTCTTCACCCACCAACCCAAAGGGGTGTAGTGCTTTGTTGGCCATACTAGGTATTACTAGGGTATTACTGTTACTTTGTGCTAAACTATGATGTTATCGCATGACCACTCTATAATCTATTGATCATTTGGGCTTAGATAGAGGAGTGCCATGCTTTCCACAAAGCATTGAAAAAGGCTCTCATGAATATTCCTATTTTAAGGGTCCTTGATTGAATTATAACATTCCATGTACATAGTGATGCCTCCAAAATTACAATGGGAGTAGTGTTATGCTAGAATGGTGAGCATTATATGGATTTTCATGTGAGCTTTGCTAGTCAACAACTCATTGATGATGAAATGAACTATTTCTACTACCAAAAAGGGAGGGTTTAGTGATGATTTATGATGTGAAAAAGTTTTGATATTATCTCCTCGTTAGACTTTTCACATTATTTATTGACCATCAAACATTGTTATACCTTGTAAATAAATTGTGTGCCATGGGACTCGTCGCTAGATGGCTCTTTTTACTATTGATATTTGATTTTTGCATTGCTTTACGCAAAGGGAAATAGCACTTTATTGCTCATCACTTATTATGAGTAAATAGTAGTGAAAAGGCAACAAGAATTGATGTTCAACTCCATGATGCTTATTTGTTCCACATTGACCAAGAAGCTTAGCTCTTGAAGGCCGATTTCACACCTCATTGACTTGATGATATTGTAAATATTCTTGAGAGTAAGGTCAATTAGGGAAAAGCATGAAATTGAGGATGCACTACAAGAGGCACATAGTGGCATTGTTGGAGGATGCTTTGACATAAATACCACAACACATGAAGTGCTTCAAGCCCAATTGTGGTGGCCCATGTTCTTTGAGGATGTGGTCAAATATGTTGAACACTATGATGAGTGTGAAGGAACAAAGTTACCCATCTAGAAGGATGAATTGGAATTGACACTACTGATTTCTTGCTAACCTTTTGAAAAATGTTTCTTTGGGAGCAAGTAATCTCACGTTTCAATTGCCCAATCAAAATCATCAATGAGTGATCACCCCCAAGGGACTTACTTCCTAAATGAAGTGATTGAATACTTGCTATCTACATTTGTGGTCATCCATTGGAAGTCTAGTCCTTACTATCTTCAAGCAAATGGCTAGGTAGAAGCCACAAATAAAGTTATTACCAATGTATTGACCAAAACTATCTTACTATTATGTTCAGATTAGGATCATAAGCTCATGGCAGCATTGTGGGCATATCAGATAGCTTACAAGACTACCACATGACAAATCCCATTCCCACTTACATATGGCATATACAACATTATGCTTGTTGAAATCTTAGTCCCTAACCTGTGCATTGCTAACCAAGGATACTAGGAAGGCATTAAAATATGACAACATTGCCTACAAGAGCTTGAGCACTTAACTAAAACACACCTACTAGCCACTCACGCCTTGCTTGTGCTAAAAGAACCCAACAAAAGGCCTAGTTTGACAAGCATATCAAGCAATGATCCTTCAACAAGGGGGATTTCGTGTTTCTCTACTCCATTAAAGGCCATAAGAAAAAGTTGAAACGTCTAGACCTCAGATCTTTTTACATCTGTATAATCAGCAAGATAGGGAATTTGAGCTAGAAATCCTAGATGACTAGCCTTTGCCAAATTTCACCTAATAATCTACTCACATATTAGTTCCCTTCCATATTTCTATCAAGTACAATGTGACCAATGTTACATGTAGTGCTGTTAACCGTCAGATGAACAAGGTGGAAAATCTGGAAAAGCTAAAGCAGAAGAAAAAGACCAAGGCAAAGGGAAACGGAAGACAAAGGCGCCCCAAGAAAAATCTAGAAACACAAGAAGCGTAGAAAAGTCCAAAATAAGGGAAAAAGGTGCACAAGGAGAAGCACAAGTCAATACTTTTGTAAAAGAGTACAAGCGCATCATGATTTAATTTAAGGAGCGCCGAGCTCTCACCCATGCAATTTGTAAATGTAGACGGGCGGTGGAAAGGAAGCTAGGAAGATAGAAGGACAATGGGGAAAAGGGCCTAGGCCACGGTCGGCCATGTAAAAAAGGGGATAAGGGGATGACCGCCCAAAAGGGATTTAGGGTTTTGTATATAAAGTTGAAAAGTGAATGAGAAGCTCATTCTTGTGTGTGGCCAAAAGTGGCTCTCCTCTTCTTCTTCTTCTTCTTCTTTTTGCTTGCTTGAGCTTGTGCTTGAGAGAGGGAGTGTGAGAGTGTGAGGGAGTGAGTGTGTGAGGGTGAGGAATCGGGGAGGAGAAGCTCTCCATCTTCTCCTTGGAGCGTGGAGCTTGAGGATGGAGCTTGCTTGAAGCTTGCACTTGAATCGTGGAGCTACCGGAGTGCGCTGGAGAGGAGGTAACTCGATCGCCATGGAGATAAGCTCACAACACCCGTAGATATGGATGGCACGTCGGCTATGTGAGAGGTAGCCATTAGTGCTCGGCTTGGAATGCTTGAAACAATAAGCGGTCCATGGGTCTTGGCGGTTGAGCGAAAGCTCCCACATTTTGATTCCATTGCCGAGACCAATGGATTCAAGCCTTGAGCACTTGCACGCTTCGAATCAAGCATTGAAGTAGGGTTTTCCCCGAACCGATGCTTAACGTAGATAGGTAGGAAGTGAGGGAGTTTGAAGAGGTATTCGATCTCCTTAGCAAGTAGGTTTTTGGTTTTTTGGATTTGGAAAAGCATGTTGAAGTAGTGTAGGTGATTGCTTTGTGATTTGTATGTATTTAGGGTAGGAAAAAACAAAGAAAAAGAAGGAAAACAGAAGGGTTCTGTTGCTACTGGAAACAGGGAAATAGGGGGCACAAATTCAGATTCTGACTGGAAGAGTATGAGGGATTAATTTCTGAGGCTACTGCAGGCTGGGATGGGGCAATAAGAGGCCTGGGGATCCAGGAAAGACCACATTTAACATCATGCCTTCTGAGAAGAGAGTGAGCTTGAGAGCCAGGGAGAGAGCGAGAGAAAGAGAGAGTTGCGGGGAGATCATTGAAGTGTCGATTGATTCAAGCACTGCATTGATTCCAGGTATGCCTGGCAGTTCCTTCTATTGTTTTGCACCTATTTGGAAGGCACGGCACGATTCCGTGGAGTAGGCGTTGACCTTGAGGCATCACGCGCAACTCGCGGGCCGTCGTCCCCGCGCCGTCGGACCAGTTCGTCTGAATCCCAAAATAGGATTGCCCGATCTCTGGAGTCAGACTGTTCGACTCCGAAAATTGGACCGTCCGACTCCGAAAATTGGACCACTTTTTCGATCCGATTCCCAGAATCAGACCAGTCTCACAATTGGACCACCTTTGCCTATCTCATCGAACACTCGACCGTTCGATTTTGAAAATTGGACACTCGAACCCTAGAAATCAGACACAAGGAATCGGACAGCTCAGAATCGGACGCCTATCAAAATCGGACGTGACCAAAATCAGACCACTGGGCCAATCGCACCAACCCAAAATTGGACGTCCAATTCTGATAATCGAACTCCTGAAAATTGAACATCTGAAAATCGGACAAAAAACTGTCAAAATCAGACAGGTATTTAGAACACAAATTTTGATGCATCTAGACCCCGAAATTGACCCCAAAGGCTACGTAGAGCTAAAGGCACATCACAGATCCATCACTAGGCTGAAACTTAGAGCAAGTAGTTCAAAACACGCATCATGACAGGTCCTCCAAATTGGACCCTAGTGTAGGAATGGCTCTACAGGAGCATGGATTCTCACTTGCAAAAGAGCAACCAAAAGCCCATACTTGAACAGAGAGAAACAGAGACCCTAGAACATCAATGGGCCAATCTAGCCAACAAGGGCAAAAAGGCCACACTGCAAAAACACATATGTGTTGCATTCAAACCGTGTCTAGTCAGAGCAAAATGCAACATCAACAAGCTACAATTGCGAAGATGACTAGACATGACACTCTTGACGAGAGATGTACCTTGAGCAGCACTGCACAAACGACCCAAGACATCGGTGGAGAATCCATATCTGGTCGTGCAGTTGGGGACTCAAGGGCATTTGTCAGAAGGCTTAAATCTACAAGCCAAGACCCGGAAGATGAAGACATAGTACCACATGCTTATGTTAGGGTCAAACTCACCGCGAAAAGAGAGCATACTATCGATGCTCTGATTGATGAAGGAGCAGATTTTAATATCTTGACCTATGAATCATGGACCCTACTAGGCCAACAAGAGCTCACAATGACTGATGCAACTCTTAGCCCTTACAGGGGACACCCACAAGCACTCATAGGGAAGTGCAAAATCCTTGCGACAATTGAAACGGAAAGCTTGTCTATCCTATTTCATGTTCCTCCAAATAGTGCTAGTTACGAAAAGGGAATCCTCCTAGGAAGACCCTTCAAAAGGACGACCGTGTGAGGCCGACTATGTAGCACAGAGGATACACCTGATACTATCGGGTGTGAGGATAGTCACAACCTTTAGTAAGGGCGACCTCATCGAACCTCGAGGGAAAGGCAAGGAAGGTGCTGACATAACAGTCAAGCCTAGTAATAAGAGTAAGGGCTTGTTGGAAGATTTGATACAAGCACAAGTCGAACAATGAGAACTAGTGAGTGAGGCCATACCTGAAACAAGAAGGTCAAGAGACAATGCCAAGGACGGGCTTTGGACTTACAAATATCGTAGAAGACCCCAAAAGAATCCCAAGCCTTATAGACGAAGGCATCGATGGAGGGTCAGCACAACGCCACGATGGATATCCAAAGCATTGCTACGTGCTCAAGGGTATTACACAGGTAACCAATGGATTTGGGTGCCAAAACCCCTTGCTAAACCTCCCTTGTCGACTGAAGGCCAGATTGTATCAAGAGCAAAGAAGCGTAGGAGGAGATCTGAATGAAAAACCAAGTCTCGAGTCAACAATAGTGGAGTGACCGAGCCCCTCATGGTCGAAATTGGGAAACCAAACATGACCAATCAGAGGGTAGATCCTCAGCCTAGTGTGCCTGACAAGCAAATATCGGATGTAATCATTGAGGATACGCAAAAGCCACTAGTGCCCAAGGAGATTTTGGTTCCCCAAGAGGATAGCAGGCATCATAGGCACAACATTGCTCATGGCAAGGTTAAATGCTCAACAAATAGATAGCAAAATCATCTAAGAGCCATGAGCAAATCTCCCAGCTATTGTCAAAGCCACTTAGGAGTCCCAAGTCTCCTACACCCTCTTCCCCTAAACAGACACAGGAAGCACAATAGTCGTCAAGTGCAGCTACTCAATCCCAATCTCTACCTAGATCAGAGCTTCCAAAGGTCCAAGAGATAGGACACGCCACCACCCTTAGCTCTCAACCTAAGGATGTGCCTGTGCAATCCATCGTGGCTAGCTCAACTGATACTCGATCTATGCAAGTGAATGCTCTAAGGGAAACAAAAGACACGACCACTTCCGATCGCCCTAGGGACTCGACACCGCAATCCACCAAGAGTAGTCAGCCCACTGGACTAGCCGCTACTACTTCCAATAAGGGATCACAACAGTCACAGCCCTTGGCTGTGACAATGCCCCTTGCAAAACGTGTCCTTAGTAGTTTACCTGTGGAGCAAGTGTCGCAACCAACTTCCTTGACAACTCCAGCACTTACAAAGTGCCTAAAGCCTAGGCTGGAGGAGTTAAACACAAGGAAATTGGCTGAAGAGCTAGACTCTCCGAAAAGGGAGGCAGTAGTACTCTCACAACCTAGCGAGGCTATTTAGGAGGCCACAGCTATGTCCCATAAGGACACACTAGAGAAAGAGAATGCTGAGGCCCAACTAAGCACATCAACAGTTGACTTGGTCCAAGGTCCTGAGTCATTGAGAGGTACACCTTCACTGACCAAGAAAAAGAGGAGAAAACAATGAAAACAATAGCAGTTGTAGGTGGTTGTGGACCCCAAGAACATTGAGACGAAGAGCGCTGGAGAGCTGAGGAATAAAGCATTGAGTCCATCCACCAATGAACCCATTGATGCCTTTCCTAATAGCAGTGAAACCTCAGACATATTCATGTGCTCTGAGAAATCAAAGCAGTCGTTACCATCAACGTTTGCTTGCAACACTCAATCCACCGACAATAAAACTCACATTGACCAATCAAGAGTGGATACAACACTGTCACAACATGGTGACAAATCTATACTAGTCACATCCAAGGAGAACCATGACGCAATAACAAAGCCCCAGGAGAAACATGGAAACCCCAAAAGCATAATAAATCCTAGCGTTGACCAATCTTGCTCATCCAGGCCTGAGTCCCCCAGCTATTCTAAAGCCTAGGCAAACTCCTAGAACCTTGCATGAAATAGCAACCAAGCAAGCCCTCGTTGAACATAGAAGTGTCGCAGATTTCTTAACCGAGTTGGATGCTAAGCTCAAAGTGTTCGCACGTGTCTATGTCCTGGCAGATATGGGCGCATTCCCTAAAGAGCAGCTTGAAGAATACTTGCCATTTCCCTTATCCTGGGAAGAGCAAGAACATCTTGATGAGCACTATAATAGGCTCCTGTATGAACGTATGTGACTCATCTATGACGAGGAGGCCGACAAACTACGCTTAACTGTCACATTCAATGATGTGCTCTGCCAACTAAATCTCTTAGAGATAGAGCAACTAAAGCAACTATTAGAGGATCCAAGTCAATTTGAACAATGTTGATGTGAAAACTGCATTGCAATGGCCAAATTAGGAGCCCAAATCATGACAGTTTCAGAGGAGCGATTGGCCAAATGGCGGTCTCAAAGAGACCCAACCTATGTGGCACCAACTTCCTTTTGAGTGCTGACTGCCATTTAGGGTACGGACTTAGCTGAAACTAGCCAAGAGAACTCTTTGTCTGATAAGGTTCTCACTGAGGAGGAGTTACATGTTGCCAGTAGACTCGAACAAGGTTCCATGCTACTCGATGTTGCAAAATATCTATCGGTATTGAGTAAGCTGCCACGAGTACTAGATGTGTGTGCCACACTCTAGTACAATCCGGAGTTCTAAAATTGACTTTTATCCTCGAGAAGTGACATGGATTCGTAAATATGTACATAAATAAACAATGAATTTTGTGACCCTGTATAGATAATGTCAACACACACAAGTAATGATAGTCAAGTGCAGGGAGAAGAGTTGGGTTCAACAGGCTAAGCTCCTCAGGTCCTCCTCTCATCACACATTTAGAAGTCGTGTGACCATTTCCACCTCCAAGTGGAGGGCATGCAACCCTCATTACCGCCATAGGAAGCCTTGACCAATGACTCTGATGGTGTAGACGGGGTATCGTCCCTTTCTATACACCTTTCCCCCTTTCCAGTCTATCCTTCCAAGGATGAGCCCTGCCCCACTCCATGACAACCAGTCCACACAACTTAGCATAAGCCAAGATCTGCTAATGGCTGGAGGCAAAATGAACATCATCATGGGGGCCGTCCCTCTACAACAAACACTGCATGCCTCACCTCTCCCCTCCTCATCATATGTCCTTGATAACCCACTGTATAATCCTTTCCATGCGGATAGTTTTACCCTACCTCAAGGCCTAATCCTTAGTTTGCATTTTGCAGGTCCTCCTATGGTAATCGACATGGAGCACCCACTGCAGCTAGCTTGCAAAAATGCTATCCGCTGTCGAAGGAAGCATGCAGCACAAGCTCCTTCGCCAGGACGCTACGTACCTACCCTTAAAAGGTACGCAAAGAAATGAGGCCCTAAAACGACACCGCCTAGGACGTAGGCCGAAAACCCCTCAAGCCAAGAGGACGAGAGCTCAAGGGAGTACACACAGGGCATGGCAACACCGGTCGTGCGAGCCCCAACAAACGCTTGGGCATCAGGTGCTCGAAAGAGGAGAGGGTAGCTCAAGACAAGCAAGAATTTGATGCATTGTTCAAAAGCATTCTGGAAACAATTGCGGCTAAGGACTACACCATCCGGGTCCCAGTCAACATTTTTCCCACCCAGCCTCACAGGAGCCCCTCACCAGCATAGCCTCAGTCACCCGACCACCCAGACTCGCCCCGCCTCGTACAAATAGAGTAGCCCCATGTTGTATAAAAGGCTTATCAAATGCTACCTGGCCATGACTTTTTGTCTTTAAATGGTTAAGTGTTGACATGTTCCCCCATTGTACAAACTTTTCATATCTGCATTTAATATATTTCACGTCTTTAGCAAAAGAAAAAGCTAATCAAGCGCATGTGATAAGTATCTAAGTCACCACCATGGAATTCAGATAAGTGATATCTCCTTGTGTTGCACTGGTTTATTATAGTTGCGGCATACACCGTGCATGTACTCTCATGAAGTGACAAGTGGATGCAAGATGATACAAGTCTTTGTACAAAAGTGTTCAATGCCCAAGTCATCGCAAGACCATTGACCCCACAAAGAGCCGCGACAAAGCCACGCTATCGAAAGTGAAAATTACCCTTGGTTGCCGACCACCCACATCGCATGGCCCAAAGCATAGTCATGGGCTACGCTCTCTTTCTGGGTCAAGTTCTACAGTTGGCTCACGGCAGTTGTTACCTCAATTGTACCGACATCGCGTGTCGCAAAGAGGTTTGCAATGTCTCAAGTGTATCTCCCCATCTCAACAACTGCTTCTCTAACAACGAGGCTAGGGCATAGTCATCACTATAATATCCATTTCTTGAGCCTTCGAAGCTTGAAATTTCCCAACCTATTGAAAGGCTGATAGCCTCAACATATTGCAATGGTTGTACTCAGGCAAGTCCAAAAAAAAAAGCATAAGAAAAAGAAACAAAAAAGAAAACAGAAAAGGAAAAAAGAAAAGAAAAGAATGAAAAGATAAGAAGCACCCACGATCACAGCACAACACCTAGGGGTCCTCAAATTAGGTACGTCCAATGACCTTGGTCGGTTGGCTCCGTCCCTAGTTCCCTAGCCCTTTAGAATCACCCACAATTGTTCAAGGCACATCAAGGGTAGGACATACCTATGGAGCTTGTCTCGCCTATGGTTAGACCTGTCACCCTGACCCATTCGCACGATTCCCTCTTGCACTCTGCCTTAATACCATTGCAATCAATTGTGGTAAGCACCGCACGAATGGCCATGAAAAGTACACTGTCCTCATCAAACAAGTCCAATAGCTCCCAGCTAACACAACATGCGGTGTCCCTGTATTCAATTATGCTATGCTGTGTAGTCATAACACAAAGGATGTCTCATACACCTTCACATGTACTTCTTCTCAACATGGACAACTTTGCTTCATCCACATATTGTTACAAGAAACCAGCTCACGGTCTTCTAACTACGTAATATCTAAGTATGCACGAGCACTCACATAATATCTGCACCGAAATATATATATATTTTGGGTCCTCAAGTGCAGGACAATACTCTCAGCTTGCTTAGAGTTTGACCTATCTCCCAAACTAATTGAACAATGTCTTGTGCACGATAGAGAAGACTAGCACTACCCCTAGGGAGAGACCACCTATGCGAGGTTTTCAATTGCAGGTATTGAAGACTCCAACGAAAGTGTCATTCGCTCTTCATCAACACCCAATTCTGAATTCTTATCCTTTATCATCCTGCAAGCCCACAAAGAATCGTCATGTGCAGAATCCCCAACAAACCAACACTTGTGCTAGCCATCACTACAATCCCCAACAAAGAACAGCCCTACCACCAACTCCAACAACCCTTCCACCAGCCACCTAGGCAACCAACGTGCCCCCAATAACCTTCCTCCACACCACCACCAACATTTTTCCATGGCAACCACAAGCATCCTTGCCACCCACATCTTTGATGCATACTAAAGCCTGCTATCTACGACGGTGAGTGCCATGGGACTGGCACTCGTCTAGGAGGGGGGTAACATTAATCATCAGATGAACAAGGTGGAAAATCTAGAAAAGCTAAAGCAGAAGAAAAAGGCCAAGGCAAATGGAAATGGAGGACAAAGGTGCGCCAAGAAAAATCTAGAAACACAAGAAGCGCAGAAAAGTCCTAAATAAGGGAAAAATGCCCACAAGGAAAAGCGCAATTCAATACTTTTGTAAAAGAGCGCAAGCGCATCATGATTTAATTTAAGGAGTGCCGGCCTCTCACCCCCGTGCAATTTGTAAATGTAGACAGGCGGTGGAAAGGAAGCTAGGAAGATAGAAGGACAATGGGAAAAAGGGCCTAGGCCATGACCGGCCATGTAAAAAAGGGGATAAGGGGATGACCACCCAAAAGAGATTTAGGATTTTGTATATAAAGTTGAAAAGTGAATGAGAAGCTCATTCTTGTGTGTGGCCAAAAGTGGCTCTCCTCCTCCTCCTTCTCCTCCTCCTCTTCTTCTTCTTCTTCTTCTTCTTCTTCTTCTTCTTCTTCTTCTTCTTCTTCTTCTTCTTCTTCCTCTTGCTTGCTTGAGCTTGTGCTTGAGAGAGGGAGTGTGAGAGTGTGAGGGAGTGAGTGTGTGAGGGTGAGGGACCGGGGAGGAGAAGCTCTCCATCTTCTCCTCTCTTCTTCTCTTCTCTTCTCTTCCCTTGTCTTGCTCGTGGTGATGGAGCTTGGAGCGTGGAGCTTGAGGATGGAGCTTGCTTGAAGCTTGCACTTGAATCATGGAGCTACCGAAGTGCGGGGGAGAGGAGGTAACTCGATCGGCATGGAGGTAAGCTCGCTATAGCCGTAGATATGGATCGGCTATGTGAGAGGTACCTATTAGTGCTTAGCTTGGAACAATAAGCGGTCCATGGGTCTTGGCAGTTGAGCTTCCACAAGTGCTTATGTGTAATAGCAATTTCCATAACATATATGACATGATCCCATGTTGTAAGTTAATCCCTATCACATTCTTAGCCTTGTAAATCTATAAAAGTCCAAAAATTGAAGTGTGCAATTTTCATAACACTCTTGCGTGCACGTCCTTAGGGCAAATAGTGACCCATCTAAATAATCTCTATTAGCTTTTCCTCGACTCACTCATTTTTGACACTTTTAAATGAGCTCGATGCTCAAGAAATATTAATGTTCATGGAGTTCTAATTCACTATTTTGCATATTTTTTGGGGCTCTAACATTTCCAAATATTTTTAATTTTGGCGCTTTGATGACTTTCATCTTGGACTCTCAGCTCTGTAGGGTCTTTGCTTCTCAAAACATTTGAATTTTCTTGGTCTTGCTTATGACTCCTAGTTCACTTCCCATGTTTTTGACTTTTTATAGGGCTCTTTGATATTTTGGTCTTGCATCAAGTTAACAACATGTTATACTCTAGCCCAAGTGTTGAGAAAGACTCCTTGTATACTCTACATTTGCATATAAACTCCAAGCTTGCTCATATTGTGTACTTTAGGCATACGAACTACTGTATACTCAATGAGCATACAAATGTAGTAAGTATCAACTTATGTACTTGATATTGGAGTACTCCATCCATATGAGGTGTTGATGCTCCATGAGCATGAGTAACCCAATTGCATGCATACGAAATATAGTCTAGCCCAAGTGCTAAGAGAGACTTACTTATAATCTAATCTAAGTGCTCATGTTGTATGCCCTAGACTTGGTGAAGCTACATATAAACTCTACATCTACTCATGCTTTATGCTCCATGTATATGAGTTGTTGTATACTTGATGATCATATAGGTATTACATGCATATATTTGTTGTATACTCAATGATCATATGGGTGTTCCATGAATATGAGTTTGTGAATACTTGATCATATAAGTGTTCCATGCATATGAGCTATTGTGTACTCCATTAGCATGATTAGCCCAAGTGCATATACATGAGTTGCTTTGACCTAAGTTTTCATGTTATATCCTACATATGAACTCCAAAGATGTTGATTTAAACCCAAGTGCTAAGAGAAACCTATTATACACTCTAGACCTACCCAAGTTATATATAAACTCTCTTGTCAAGTTATATGCTCCATATATATGAGCCATTGTACATTCGATGACCATATAGGTGTAGTAGAGTGCCAATGTGGTGGAGACTAGAGAAACACCATGCATATAAGATATTTTATACTCCATGAGCACAAGTAGCCTGAAGGCTTCTTGAGACATCATTTGTGATTTTGAAAAGACAATGTAGCATAATTGAGCTCATTGATGCATGAGCTTTTGGTAACTGGTGGCTACGTGCAATGTTTGAAGAGTACGATGTACTTTCCATGGTCTTTCATGCCTTGCTTACCACTTTTGATTGCAATGGTATTGAGATGGAGTGCGAAAAATATTTGTGCGAATGGTTCAAGGTGATAGGTCATCTGAGACAAGCTCCCTAGGTATGTTTTTCCCTTGATTTGCCCTGAACAATTGTGGGGGATGTGTAAAGGGATAGGGGACTAGGGACGGAGCCAGCTGACCCAAGTCACTGGACATACCTAATTTGAGGACCCCTAGGTGATGTGATGTGATTGTGGGTGTTTTTTTTCCCCTTTTTTTATTCTTTCTTTCTTTTCTTTTCTTTTTGTTTTCTTCCTTGTTGATTTCTCTATTTTTGTTTTTTGCTTTTTCTTTTTTTGGATAAAATGAATACAACCAATGCAATACATTAAGGCTATCAGCCTTTCATTTGGATTGAGAAATGTCGAGATCCAAAGGTTGTGAAAAATGGTATTACAAGGATGATTGTGTTACTAGCCTCGATGCCAGAGGAATAGTTTTTGAGATGAAGAGATACACTTGAGATGTTGTAAACCTCTTTGTAACATGTGAGATATCGGAACAATTGAGGTAGCAACTAGAGTGAGATGTGTATGGACAAGGAACACAGCATCTAGTGAATTTAATCTTGGTTGATGAAGAAACATTTGTCATTGCTAAGAGCGTGGCTCCTGCTAGGATGCAGAGTTTGGCCAAGGAAGAGAGAGTAGGCAAAAAGATATGCTTTGGGCCATGCTCAAACCCAATGTGTGCTTTCTACAAGAGTGATTTTCTCTTCTATCAAGGCTTCTATCATGGCTCTTTGTTTCTTGGTATTTCTATTGCTTTCTCCCTAAATATTCTTTATAGGGTTGGTGGTCTTATGGTGACTTGGACATTGAATGCTTTCAAACAGAGACATGTGTCATCCTGCATTCACTTGGCAACTCGTGAGAGTACATGAAAGTCATATGCTTCAACTATAATGAGCAAGTGCAGCTCAAAAAGACATCACTTATCTTAATTCCATAGTGTTGACTTCGATGCATATCACCTACACTTGATTATCATTGCTTGTGTGTGTGCTGACTTTTTGGTATTATTTATGCATACTAACAAAATACATTGTTTATTTATGTACACGTTCATGAATCCATGTCACTTTGTGATAATAAAAACCAATTGTACAACTCAAGATAGTACTAGAGTGTGGCACACGTATCTAGTAATCATGGTAGCCTACTCAATAACAACATATATTTTGCAACATCGAGTAGAATGATACCTTATCCAAGTCTACTACCAACATGTAGCTCCTCCTTAGTGAGAATTTTATCAATCAAAGAGTTCTCTTGGCTAGTTCCAACTAAGTCCATACCTCGAACAGCAGTTGGCACCACATAGGTTGGGTCTCTTTGAGACTGCCATTGGGCCACTCGCTCCTCTGAGGCTGTATCATAATCTAAGTTCCAAGTTTGGCCATTGTAGCGTGGTTTTCAAACCAAAATTTTTCAAATTGACTTCGACCCTTTCATCGTTTCTTTAGTTGCTCTATCTCAAAGAGATTTGGTTGCCAAAGCACTTCGTTGAATGTCATAGAAGTGTAGTTTGTCAACTTCCTTGTCCACAGATGAGTTGCATGCATTCATATAGGAGCTTGTCATATTGCTTGTTAAGATATTCTTGCTCTTCCCAGGATAGCACATATGACAAATATTCCTCAAGCTACTCCCTAGGGAATGTTCCCTTGTCTTCAAGGATGTAGGCACATGTGAATAACTTGAGTTTAGCCTCCAACTCGGTCAAGCACTCTATGACACTTCTATGTTCTATGAAGGCTTTCTTGGTTTCTATCTCATGCAAGGTTCCATAGAGGAGTAAGATTGGTCAATGCTAGGATTGCTCATGTCTTTGGGGTTTTCATGTTTCTCTTGAGGCTTTGCTGCTATTGTGTCACATTTCTCCTCTGATGTGAATGGTATAGTTTTGTCAACCTATTGTGATAGTGTTGTATCCACTCTTGATTGGCCAATATAAGTTCTATTGTCAGTGGATTGAGCATTGTAAGAAACCATTGATGGTAATGGTTTCTTTGATTTATCAAAACACATGGATGTGTCTAAGGTTTCACCACTGTTAGGAGAGTTGGCAATGGGTTCATTTGTGGGTGGACTCCATGCTTTATTCCTCAACTCTTCAGCACTTTTGGTCTCAATCTTCTTACAAGCACTTGCAACTGCCGATGTTTTTGTTGTTTTCTTCTCTTTTTCTTGGGAAATTGAGGTGTATCCTTTAAAGACTCAGGACCCTAAACTAGGTTAGCCATTGATGTGCTTGGTTGGGTCTCAGCCTTCTCTTTCTTTGGTGTGTACTCATGGGACATAGCCACGGCCGGTTGAACAGCCTCGCGAGGTTGTGAGGGTACAACTACCTCTCTTCTTGGCAAGTCTAGCTCTTCAGTTAATTCCCCTCCATTTAGCCCCTCATCCAATTGGATTGGAAATTGCTCCTGGCCAGGTGCTTGCTCTAGAGTCTTGTCCTTACCCATTGGAACATGCCTCCATTGCTTCTTATCAGAGCAGGTGTTGTGTTTAAAGTTGTTTTTCTCTTGCTTATGAGGTTTTGGTGACTCTAGTGTAGAATCAAGAGATGGTTTAGGGTTCTTGTCATGCAGGTTTTGGAAAAAACTAGCTAAAGAAGCCAGGGTTGTATTGATGGGAATCATAGAGATCTAGTATTTTAGGGTCTTGAGTGAGGTAGAAGACATATGCACTAACATCAAGTACCATGCTCCCTACTCCTAGCCTGCTAGCCATGTGTAGATCTTCTTTTAGAAGCAGTTTATTATACAATGGATGCTTTTGGATAGTGGTAGAAAGCTAGACCTCATGGACCATTTCCAACACTCTTAATGAGGTCATGGAAACGTACATGGGATCATGTATTGATTTCCAAAGGGCTTTCCTTCACTCATTGTCATTAGTCGGTGGCCAATTTTGGCTGCCAATGGAGTACCATTTCTACACAAAGTTACCTTGTCCTTTCCCTTTTTGTTTGATTGCTTTGAGATTTTCCTTGTTTGTCTCACATTGAGCAATATAGAGTGAGGGTATCAAGTGCAATTATCTAGTTGTGGTATTTGGGATGTCCTTTATGACTTTCTTAGTAATAGCTACATAGCGGAAAAACATGTTGTTTCTCGTCCCAAGTCAAGTGTTTGGCTATGATCTTTGTGTGCTATGGTGTTGGCCTTCCAATGTCCACATGGACGTATGCATGTGTGATGGATGTCATCTTATGATCAAGCTTCATCAGCCACTTCATCTTTGGTTCATTGGTCAAATGCACCATCTCCTTGGCCAAATGTTCGAGAGATTTCTCCTCAAGTCTAGGCTTTAGGTTCTTCAAAAGTGTTGGAGGTGTCAAGGATGTTAGTTGCGACACCTCTTCCACAGATGAATTGCTAAGGACACGTTGCGCAAGGGGTGTCGTCATGGCCAAAGGCTATGACTTCTATGATTCTTGATTAGAAGTAGTAGGGGCTAGTTCACTAAGGACTGGCCACTATTGGTAGATAGCAGTGTCAAGTCCTTAAGCAAATCAGAAGTGGTCATGTCTTTTTTTGCCCTTTGCACATTCACTTATGCAAATCAAGCATCAGTTGAGCTAGTCATAGTGGATTGCACATGCATATCCTTAGGCTGAGAATTGAGGGTGGTGTGATGTCCCACATCTCGGACATTTGGAAGCTCAGATGGAGATAGATATTGGGATTGAACAGATGTACTTGACAATTGTTGTTGTTCTTCCTTTGTCCATTTAGGAAAAGAGGGTGTGGGAGACTTGGGACTCCTAGGTGGACTTGGCACTGGCCGGAAGATTTGCTCGTGGCTAGTCATAGTGGATTGCACATGCATATCCTTAGGCTGATAATTGAGGGTGGTGTCATGTCCCGCATCTTGGATATTTGGAAGCTCAAATGGAGATAGAGATTGGGATTAAGCAGATGTACTTGAAAACTGTTGTTGTGCTTCCTCTGTCCATTTAGGAAAAGAGGGTGTGGGAGACTTGGGACTCCTAGGTGGACTTGGCACTGGCCGGAAGATTTGATTGTGGCTATTAGATGATTCTACCATTTTCTTTGTTGAGCAATTAGCCTTATTATGAGCAATGTTGTGCCTGTGGTGCTCATTATCCTCTTGTGAAGTCAAATGCTCCTTGGGTACTAGTGGTCTTTGTGCACACTTGACGATTACATCTGATATCTACTTGTTAAACATGCTAGACTGAGGATCTACCTTTCAAATAATCATGCTTGGTTTCTTAGTTTCAATCTTGAGGGACTCAGTCACTCCAATATTTTTGACTTGAGACTTGGATTTTTGTTTAGATTTCCTCTTGCACTTTTTCACTTTTGATATACGATGTGGCCTTCAGCTCACAAAGATGGTTTAGCATAGGGTTTTGGTACCCAAATACATTGGTTACTTGTGTAATACCCTTGAGCATGTAGCAACACTTTCGATATCCATCGCGCCATTGTGTTGGTTCTCCATCGATACCTTTGTCTATAAGGCTTGGGCTTCTTTTGTGGTCTTCTATGATATTTGTAAGTCCAAAGCCGATCCTTGGCATTGTTTCTTGACCTTCTTATCTCAAGCATGGCCTTGCTCTTATATCAACTCTTATATCAACTCTTTGTGCACTTATATCAACTCTTTCAACAAGTCCTTGCTCTTGTTACTAGGCTTGCCTGGTATGTCAAAATATTCGTGGTCTTTTCCTTGAGGTTTGATGAGGTCACCCTTACTAAAGGTTGTGATTATCCTCACATCCGGTAGTGTCAAGTGTATCCTTTGTACTACATAATTGGCCTCACAGTTCATTTCCCTTTTGAAGCCTCTTCCTAAGAGGGTTTCCTATCCACAATTAGCACTATTTGGAGGAACATGGAATAGGATAGGCAAGCTTTCAATTTCATAGTTACAAGGATTTTGCACTTCCCTATAAGTGCTTGTGGGTGTCTCGGGTAAGGATTAAGAGTTGCATTAGTTGGTGTGAGCTCTGGTTGGCCTAGTCGTGTCCATGCTTCATAGGTCAAGATATTATAATCTGCTCCTTCATCAATCAGAGCATTGACATTGTGCTCTCTTTTTTAGGTGAGTTTAATCCTAAGATAAGCAAGTGGTACTATGTCTTCATTTTCCAAGTCTTGGCATATAAGTTCAAACCTTCTGATATATGCATTTGAGTCCCCAACTACACAACCAAATGTGGATTCTCTACTGATGTCTTGGGTCATCTATGCAGTGCCATTCAAGGTGAATCTATTGTCAAGATTTCATGTGTAGTCATCCTCGCAGTTGTAGCTTGATGTTGTTGCATTTCACTTTGACTAGATGCAATCCGAATGCAACATATACATGTTTTTGTGGTGTGACCTTTTTTCCCTTATTGGCTAGATTGGCCCATTGAGGTTCTAGGGTCTTTGTTTATCTTCATTTGGGTATGGGCTTTTGGTTGTTGTTTTGCAAGTGAGAATCTATGCTTGTGCAGAACCACTACTACACTAGGATCTAATTTGGAGGACCTATTACTATACACATTTTCTCTCTAGCCTACTTGGGGGAGATGCAGAGGGGGCGAGTCCCCCTTTGCAGGGATCAGGATCATTCATAGCCAAGTTTTTAACTACTTGCTCTAGATTTCAAAAGAATGATAGATCTATGCTGTGCTTTCGATTCTATACAGTCTCTAGGTCAGTTTCAAGGGTTAGATCTGTCAAATTTGTATTCTGTTCACTTGTCCAATTTTGATTGTTTTCTATTCGATTTATCATAGTTGGATAGGAGTCTGATGGTATGATTCTAGGTGGTCCAACTCTAGGATGGTCTGATTCTAGGTGGTCCCACTTCAACTTTGGGAGTCAAATGGTCTGAATCTGGGTGGTCCAACTCTAGGAGTCGGACTCTGGGAGGAGTTGGATAGTCTAATTCTGGGTGGTCTAACTCTGAGAGTCAGACATTGGTAACAGTGTTTGACTCCTGCAGACGAGTTTCCATGGATGACGAAAATTGGCTTGATTCTAACAATTTTGGTTATGAGGGGTCACACAAACTTTCAAAATGTAAGAATATACCTTAATGAAACATTGTATATACATGGAATAGCAAATAAACTCCAAAATATAAATCAGCACAACAAATCAAACCCTCTTGCCTTGTTATAATAGCAGAAATCCCAATGCTTATTTTCCTTTTTTTTCTTTGTTTTTTCTACCCTAATGCATCCAAATCAAAAATCAAACATCTACACTACTCCAACCTACTTTTTCAAACCCAAAAAATAAAAAACTTACTTGTTAAGGAGATCGAATACCTCTTCAAAATCCCTCACTTCCTACCTATCTACCTCAAGCACCAGTTCCGCGAAAACCCTACTTCAATGCTCGATTCAGAGCACACAAGAACTCAACACTTGAATCTATTGGTTTTGTGCAACATAACCAAAATATAGAGGTGAGCTCAAGCTCAACCTCCAAGACCCACGGACCCTTATTCCTTCAAGTATTTCAAGGCGAGCACTAATGGATACCTCTCACATAGCCGACACATTATCTCTCTCTACGAGTGTAGTGAGCTTACATCCATGCCCAATCGAGTTGCCTCCTCTCCCAAGTACTCCGGTAGCTCCACAATTCAAGTGCAAGCTTCAAGTGAGCTCAATCATCAAGCTCCATGCTCCAAGTTCCATTGCTGCAAGCAAGAGAAGAGAAGAGAATAGAATAGAATAGAATAGAAGAAGAGAGGAGAAGATGGAGAGCTTCTCCACCATGGTCCCTTACCCTCACACACTCACTCCCTTCCACTCTATACTCCTTCTCTCAAGCACAAGCTCAAGCAAGAAAGCAAGCAACAAGAAGAAGAAGAAGAAGAAGAAGAAAAAGAAGAAGAAGAAGAAGAGGAGAGCTACTTTTGGCCACATACAAGAATGAGCTCTTCATTCACTTTTCAACTTTATATACAAAACCCTAACCCTAGTTCCCTTTAGGTTGTCATCCCTTTATCCCATTTTTTACAATTTGCATGGGCGAGCGCTCTTAAAATAAATCATGATGCGCCTTACACTCTTTTACAAAAGTATTGACTTGTACTTTTTCTTGTGCACCTTTCTCCTTGATTTAGGACTTTTCTGCACTTCTTGTGTTTCCATATTTTTCTTGGCATGCCTTGGTTTTCTGTTTCACTTTTACCTTGGCCCTATCTTCTAATTTAGATTTTCTAGATTTTCCACCTTGTTTGTCTGAGGATTAACACCATGCTTGAACCTCAAAGGGTACTTGAAGTGTTGGCAATTCCTAAATAAGTCTTTTAGGCCCCCTTCTCCACCCCACTCAGATGACAAAGCTTAGCTCTTGTCCTGCTTATGTAATCACCAAAAAAAAAAAAAGGAGAAAGGAAAAAAAAGAAAAGAAAGGAAAAAGAATGAGAAAGAGAAAGAAAGAAAGAAAGAGAAAATAAAGCAAAGATGAAAAGCGAAGAAATCACAATGAACATCAATTTACCCCACATAGGCCACAGTCATTGCACCTAGGGATTCTCAAGTTAGGTGCGTGCAGTGGATTCGATCATTGGCTCCATCCCTAATCCCCTAGCCTCATTTTGATTCCCCACTTCATACTTAGGGCACTTCAAGGGCACTACATACCTAGGGAGGTAACACCCGCCTATGGTTAGACTTGTCACACTAAGCTATACGCACCGCATCTCCCTTATGCACAAACTGGGTCCTCAAGTGAGGGACAACACCCAAGCTACTCCCAGTCCCACTAGCACAAGCACAATGTACCACACAGCAAAGTAGGCACATCCCTAGGTAGTGCAGTTTCTTTTCTTTTCAAGTACAAAACAAAGGCTCCAACCCCCCAACTTTGGAGGCCCCATCATCCATGCAATATGCTCTCGGCCTCCACCACCTTAACTGGGTGACCCATTTCTTTCTAAGACCAATTCCCCTAAGACCTCATCATCATCGACTCACACATTCACCCTTTTACATCATTGAACCTTTATCAACTCAAAACCACAAGTGTCCTAGAACTAGCACCAGCCTAAGGAGGGGTCATCTCATGCAACAATATCACCAGGCATATAAAACAAAGCAGAGGCAGACCGAGGCAATCTTTATCAAAAATTGAATGAAAAAACTCATTTATAACAATGCAATGGAGGGCAAAAAAACAGATTCATCCAACACCATCATCAATTTCAAAGATGGATCCGTCCACTTACCATTCTCCAAGTAGGAATCCCTCCAACACTATCTTAAACTTCAAATACAGATCCACCCGCCTGCCATTCTCCAAGAAGGGATCATCCAACACCATATTCAACTTCAAGGGCCGATCCATCTAACATCATCCCTCACAAGGTCTTGTGTACAAACTCAAAAAAAAAAATCTAGTTGGCTACATCCATCCCACCTTCCAACCACTACAAATCAATGCCATGGGATTGGCACTAAACTAGGAGGGGAGTAATGTTAACCTCACCACAAGAAGAAAGCAGGAAAAGTGAAAAAGTGTAAGTTGAGTCACCTAAAAGAGGTGGCCCAGAAGAAAATTGAACATAATGGAAGAAGCAAGAAGGAAAATGGCCGAAAGTGCAAGGGCGGCCTCAAAAGCTAAGTCAAAGACAGAAGTGCATTTTTAAAATACAAAGGTATCACCAAAATTTTGTAAAAGAGCACCAGCCTCCCTCCTATGAAAATTGTAAAGGGCATAAGGGCATGGGTAAAGAGAAAGAGCAACTAGAAGGGAATAGGAAAAGAGGACCTTGCCATTATGGCCGATCATGTAAAAAAGGGGATGGGCACCCAAAGGGATGAGGGCTTTGTATATAAACTCAAAAAGTGAATGAGAAGCTCATTCTTTTGTGTGTGGCAAAGTGGACTCTTCTTCTTATCTCCTCTTATCTTGTTTGCTTGTGAGTGCTTGAGGGAGGGAGTGCGAGTGAGGGAGTGAGTGTGTGAGGGTGAAGGATCTTGGAGGTGAAGCCCTCCACCATCTCCTCTCTTCTTCTTCTCTTCTCTCGTCTCACGCATGGCTACGAAGGATGGAGCTTAGAGAAAGAGGCTTGAGGATGCTTGAGCTTGCATCACGAATCATGGAGCTATCAGAGTGCTTGAGAGAGGAAGCAACTTAGTCGGGCATCAACGTAAGCTCACTACACTCGTAGAGAGGGATAGCACATCGGCTATGTGAGAGGTAGCCATTAGTGCTCACTTGAAATGCTTGAAGGAATAAGCGGTCTATGGGTCTTGGTGGTTGAGCGAGAGCTCACATTAAAATTGCTTATTTGATGTATGAATCTTGTTAGAAACTAAGTATAATAATAAACTCTTTAGGGCAAAGTCACTATGACTTCCTTTAGGGTTTCAATAGATCAATTGGTTTTTTTCATATCACAGAAACTATAGTGCATCATTCACCAAATTTTTTTATGAAAAGAAGGTTCACATCATAGATCATGGATATGACACAAGCTATACGGCTATTAGAGATGTAGATTTACACAAGTGACAATTTCTGCAATTTCAAGCAATAGAGAGTTCCATGTCAGGGTGTGAGGTAATAGGAAGTTATGTTTGAATCAATAGAAGGTTCCTAAGAAGAAATTATGGAGAGATATGGCTTGTAGAGAGAGATCCAAGACCTCTAAGAGACAAGGGTATTGCCTAGCTATGGTAGACAAAGGAGGTAAAGTGAAAATGGAGTGAGAGATGAAGTCATTTGCTAGAGTTGAATTGGACTAAGGTTGTGAAGAGCTAGAGGAACGTAAGCTAAGCTAACCAAAGCTCACCATAGTTAAAATACGTGGGATCTAGAGCATGGCAAATGTGGAAGCTATGGAGGTTGAAAGAGAAAAAAGAAACTCATGAAGACATTGACCTTGACAAGGACAAATTGTTACACAAGTGAATTAGGTTCCAAGATTGAGACTCGGACTCATAAACACAATCTTGTGTATTCAGAGTGACATGACACTTTACTGGAAAGAAAAGAGTACTATCATTGCATTCGAAAAAGAGTGCAAGTACAATGCTTTATGGGATTTGAGTGGTGGTACTTTCTCCTACTGTGCATATGGGATTCTGGTCTTGAGCCCTCGCTGCTCCTCACAAAGGGACTAAAGTAGGTGTGATTGCAAATATTTCAACACCCCTTCTCAATCACTACCAAAAGTACAAAGCGTATAGAGGCTTTAGTGAAAGCAACACCTGCAAAGTGTGGGCACACCATAAACACGGAAAAACACCAGAGGCTGTTGCAGAAAAGGCTAAGTGTGGGTACCACAAACATGATGGACATCCAGAGGCCGTAGCAGGGGCCTCACAAAGTGTACAGAGGCTATAGTACAAGGCTAATTAGCTGAGGAGTTTACAAGTTTATGTTTGAGGAATTAGGGCTAGGAACTAAAAAATTCTATTTGAATAGAATGACTGATGAGTTTTGTCCTTCTCCTGGTGGTCTTCTTCTTCTTCTTCTTCCTTTGCTATGTTTTCTTCTTTTTCTTTGACTGCAACTAGATAGGCCTTTTGAGACCTCTTTCTGGCGTGGCAGAACTTCTCGGTGTGTCCGGTCCTTTTGCAGAAGTCACAGAAGAGCTGATCCTTCTTGCCTTTGTACCTGTTGCCAACATATAATGCATGTTCATCTCTAGATGTGCTTGGTTCTTCCTTAGTTTTTAGCTTCTTTTCCTCCTCTAACAGTGATGCCTGGATATCAACAAGTTTAGGATTTTTCATGTTGATTAAAGTTGTTGATACATTATTATATTCAAGAGGCAAACTCTTAAGTAGAACACCGATGCAAACATCTTCTTCCATTTTAATGTTGATTCCTGCAAGTTGGGTTAAAAGTCCTTTCATGTAATTTAGGTGCGTGGCAAGTGATGTGCTAGATTTCATTTTAAGCCTAAAAAAATCAATTAGGAGACCATACTTTGATGATTTAGACTGTGCATCGAACAAAATGTCAAGTCTCTTCCATGTATCCTATGAGGTCTCACAGTTATCCACATGGTGGATATAGCTGTCGTCTAGCTCCAGTTTGATAATGGCTTGAGCCTTATCATCATTCTTTTGCAAGACAATAAGATCCACATCATGAGGCTTCTTTTCTTTTCCTATGGTAATGGTCCAGAGGCCCTTCTTCATCTGGATGAGTTTGATGCGGGTCTACCAGGTGTGAAACCCAACTCCTTTGATGCGGGTCTACCAAGTGTGAAACCCAACTCCTTTGAAGCGAGCAGTTTGAGAGTCTTTGCCCATGTTAGACTTGGGGGAACATCAGCAAATCAATTTTAGACTTATTAGATTTGAGCAGTAGAAGAGTTGGTTGAGATGTGTCAAAAAACACAAGTGTTAAGAGCACTAAATGAGTGTCAATGGACACTATGTTTCTTCCTTGATTTTTCAAATTCCGCAAAATCCTTCAAGTTCTTTCAAATCCGAATCTTTCCCTTCTTGATTTGATGTTGGGACAGTAGGTCGGAGTGCAATGATGTTATAATATTTTAGCCATGGAATTTTCACTATGATCCAAAATGGATATCCAAATATGATGTCAATATTATGAACATTTTACAATAGCACTATAACATTGAGCTGTATTGACATCATATCTAAATATCCATCTAGATATGATGTCAATATTATGAACATTTTATAATAGCACTATAACATAGAGTTGTATGCAAAAAGCTCCGAGATCCACATGTTCAAAGAATGTCCTATGCACAATTTGTGAGGTTCTTTGGGTGCCATATATGTACAACCTCTTATACTCATTCTACATTTTTTATTCAGCGTTCACTATTCAATATTCTCAACATTCTTCTCTCCCTATTCAATATCTATGACCAATACATCCATATGGTTTTGCATCACTTCACTATGAAGGGGTATTAGAGTAGGTTTGGGGCTAATCAAGCATTGATAGATCTAAAGAGGAGGATTCGGTGTGACACAAAGGCTATGTTTTCAAAGTATGGATGTAATTGGGATGGGTACACATCAACACCATACTGGAGCAAGAAAATATATGTGCAAAAGCAGGCTTCTTTGATGTTTGTGCAAGAATATTTGTAAATGTATTAAAAAGACTTGATTTTGAGCCTTTCATAGAGATTTTGAATCTTCACTATCTCCTATGATAAAGTTCTTTAGTGAACAAGCAAAGAAAGTCTAAGTTGGCTATCTTTTAAGATCCAAAGAGAGGCTACCTAGCACATACAATAGTGGTAGTAGAAGACACATCTCATGTGTGACTTTGTGCATTACAATGGGCATTTATGTATTTTATTGTGAGAGTGCATAGCCTAGCCACCCATTTTACGGTGCCACTATTTTAGTAGCCAAACCGTATTGTTGGGTTGGCTAACTTGTTGTTTGATGTCTAGAGACTATTTATAAGTAAGAAAAGCATGTCTTCATTCACTCCAATGATCACTATAATTGTTGCAAATGCTGAAGAGAGGAAGCTAGTGTCCAGTACTATGGTGACTCATGTTTATATTATTGTATTGTCTTGTACTTTGGTATATAGATTTCATTTCCCAAGCATTCTCTTCTTGAGTTCTTTGTTCTTTGCAATGTTTCTCTTATTGTGTTTGTGAAATCCCATACAACAAATTCTCACACTTCCATCACTACCTCCACTTTTGACATGGTAACATGATGCCCATGTCAAGTCTTATGGGATTATCTATTTCTATAGGTTTGTGTTTATCCCTCTTATGTTGATTTGACTTGCTTCGAACTACTATACACTATGTTCAAGCTTGCATGAGCTCAATTTTGCCAACCCTACTTGATTTCTACCCTATCAACCTACATTTTGCACAATTGAACTTGTGTTTACTATTTTTGCATCTAAAACCGAGCCACTAAAGCATGCACTCACATAAGCCTACTTTGGTTGCTTATTCACCTCATTGTTATTTTTGTTTTGGGTTTCTTGTTAGTAAGAAATGTATATTTCACTTGAAACATTCTAAGAATGTAATATTCTTGCGCAAATATAAGTTAGTGAAGTCAATTGGTAAGTTAATTCATACGTTAGTTAATAAGTTAGTAAAGTCAAATAGTTAGTAAGTAAGTTATTTATTAAGGTTAGTTTATATACTAGTTAGTAAGCTAATAGCTAGTAAGGAGAGTAAGGCTAATAACTAATAACTAATGTTTAGAAGTTAATGTTTAAAAAAAAAAGAAAAAAACGGGGCATCGAATTGACGGCCATTGCCACCGTAAAGAGTGCCCCCCCTAATCATCATCATCATAACCGTCGTCGTCGTCATCATCATCGTCAGTGTTGCCACAACATCATCATCATCTCACCAACGTTATCTTCTTCATCATCATCATCTTCTTTATCATCATCTTTATCACCAGAATTGGCGTCGAGGGCTTCATTACCCCCCTTTAAAAATACAATTAAAGAAAAATATAATAATAATAATAAAAGAGAAAGAAGCTCCCAGTCTAAGTGAAGGAGCTGTCTTAATTTAAAAAGAGGAGAAAGAGAGGGGAAGGGAGAGGCAACATGCGCTCCCTTCTGCCTATATAAAGGCATGCCCTCTACTCATTTTAGAGGCAGAAGGAGACCTTAAGAGGCTGCGAGAGAGAGATAGAGAGAGGAGATAGAAGCATACCCCCCCCAAAGAGGCTACGAGAGGGAGATAGAGAGAGAGGGGGGGAAGAGTTACCCCAAAAGGCTACGAGAGAGGGAATTAGAGAGAGGGTTAGAGAGGGAAATAATTAACTCAATCCCCCTATCTCGATCTTCAACTTGGAAATCTTCTCTCATGCTCTCCCATTTTCGAATTATTTCCTCCTCTATCTCTCAAACCCACTTGCGAATGATGGCTCCACGGCAACGAGGTGCAAAGACCATGAGATCCACTACAACCGAGGTTATTGCCAGAGATATGGGAGTATCCGAGGTTGCCAAAGTTGCCACTACCAAATGAAACATCGGGTGTGTGGGGAATGCAAGTGCAAGCAAAGACAAAATTCCCAATGTCGTCGTGCCAAACTAGGTTATTCACAACTCAGAAATAGGCTATTATATTCATATTGCCACATAAAATAATAAGGTTTTTGCCAAAAAAAATCATAAAATATTAACTTTTGCATTAAATGGTACAATAGCTACTTGTTAAATTGCATGGATAGCATCCATATAAAAATTAAGTACATAAAATATTAGCTTCCATATCTACACTTACACGAAAGGATAGCTTTCATCTAGAGAGTGTAATTAATACATCAATGAGGATGAATAAGATTGTGGGTTTGGAGAGGTGCATTGAGACCTTGCAAAGGGACATGTAGTGAAAGGAACAGAGTTTGTAATTGACATGTGTCAAGTGATATTGTGGTTGTAATTACAAATTGATGAGGACAAAGAATGGGTGTATCTACACTTGGTATGATACAATTTCATTGGTGTCATTAGTAGAAATATGAAGATGAAAGGTTTTCTACTCGATAATTGACACAAAACCTAGAGTCAAAATGGTTCCAATCGGATAATTATTGGTGGTCTTTACTTGATCAATGTTTCAAAAAGGGTAACCCCAATGGAGTGGATTAACCTTAGGCTCTTATGAATGTGGAAGTGGAGGAGAAAAGAAAGCATGCCTTAATGCATGTATTACTTTCTTTCTTTTTCCTAGCTTTTGTAAGAGATTACCACCATGAACTTTTAATCATTCCCTACATAAGAAAAAAGGGGAATTCCCTATCAATTCCCTAGTTAAAAGTACATTAAAGTAAGGAAAGTAAATAATGGGGAAAATGGAATATTTCCTAGCTAGAGAAACCAGGGAAATCATGTACAAAAATTATCCATGGGAATTGATAGGGAATTCCCCCCTTTCTTGTTCCTATGTAAGAAAATTTTCCTATGCGCAAGAAAATTTTCCTATATTTTCCTACCTAGGGAAATTTCCCTATATATGATAGTTTCCCGATGTAGGAAATTTCTTAAAACCCATATTAGATCATTTGGAAATTTTCCAAGTTTCAATTTTAAATAAGTGATAAATATTTGACCATGTGACTAAATCTTGATCCATATTTGAAAGTGGGATTTTGGCAAGGTAGCTTATATAGCATTTAGGGTAGACTCCACCTTTAAGTAAGACAACAAGATTTGACCATATAGTCACATAATAAAGATATTGGGGGTTTCCAAAGTGCATGGAATTTTCTAGATTCCCTAATATAGTATTCTTATGTGATTCTAATTTTTCTCTAACTTGAAAATATTACATTTTTTCTAGTTTACACATTTCTACTTATGTGAATTTCTAACCAAGAAATTATATAGCAAATTATAATGTATATCTAATTGATTCAGAGAAATTTAAAAAATAATCACGTCAATACATAAGTCTAATAATAGAGATAAGAACACAAATTTTCCAAAGTAGTAATGAGTTCATGATGAATGAGGAGTGTATAATAGCATTATGCTATAATCTTTATGTCATCTAAATTAATCATATTATTACTTTTTTCTATTACAATCATGCCATTCTCTAAAACCCAATAAAAATTTTCATTTATCATGTTATTGCTTATTAGCTTTTTTTTGTCCCTACAAAAGACCCAAAAGCTAATATTTATCTTTTTAAGATTCATATATGTACTTTCCAATGAAAAATACATATCATGAATCATGTGCACACCTAGATACTTTAAAAGTATCTTCTCCATATTCTCTTTCGTCATATCAACCTGGATTAGAAAATAAATCATAAAACATTCAACTAATATAATCTATTTTCAAATCAAGTGAACTATAATTTTAAAAACTATTTATTTGTATGCTTATAATTTTCAATAGTAAACACATACAAATTAAAAATAAGTTACTAAAAAGTGACCCTTCTAATATCATTGAAAATATCAATTTTTATGCTTGGGTTTGAAATATCCTTGCGTTCCTAATTCAAATTAAATAATCAAATAATATTTTTTATATAAAACTAAAAAAACAAATTTCGTATTTAATCGCTTCAATATTTTTCCTTTGTCATTGTTACCTCCTTTTTCGCTTGTTTGTTGCAAATAATTCATCTTTTTTTACTTAGCTTATATTTATATTTATCAAATAATATATTATTTATACTAAATAATATAAATATTATCAACACATAAATATTTATATTTATATTTTTCTTTCTCTGACTTTTTGGTGATACTTTATAATTTTTCTCGTGCACATGAACATATATTTGAAAATAAACATAGTAATAAAATTGAAAAATATATAACTACAAGAAAAAAAATGTATGCATTATCTTTGCTCGAGTTGTTTATGTTTTGTTTTATGGTTTCTTTAGAATATACTCTTTTAGGTAAACCATCTAACAACAACTTTGAAGAGCTTGTATAGCTTTCCATATCAGATTCCTCATCTCTATTTTCAATAATAATAAGACATTGTAACAAAGTAAATAATAAAATAAAATATTAAAAATATAAATATATAATCAAATTAAATTTCAACATTAGATATCAAAACTTGATTGATTGCATAATCTTGAAATCCTTGAAAGCTTTCTTCTCCTTCAACAAACATATTCATCTAGGATAAATAACTCTTCATAAATAAATATTTGTAAAAAATATATTAACTTAATAAATTGCTAAGAATTTAATTGAAATCATTACCATAGGAGTATATACTTCACACTATTATCAAATGGTGTGTATATATTTATTTATTTATTTATATTTATATTTATATTTATATTTATATAAGTATGAAAAACAAACTAATAAGATAATCATATAAATGAAACATATAGACCATATTATCTTACTTGCAATGTTATTGTATTAGAATTCACATCTTTGGATATAGGTTCAACCTTATCCAAAATTTTCACTTCAAGAGATGCTAACAACTCTTTCATATACCAAAGAATTAATGGATTCACCAACTAAACTTCTTTATCTCAAATATTAGAAAAATTAATGAGAAAATAATTGACTAACTTACCTTCTTTGGAATACCCTTTCTCCTTAAATACTTCCTCTCATCTTGCCTCATACTTTTTTGCCAATCATAAATATCACACTCTCTCCATAAGTACTCACATCCATGAAATTTCAATGGTAAGATTTTATTATGGTTTTGAGATATTATTAATTCAATACATTCTTTTTCAGCTTTTTATAGAGTATATCATTTGACTTTGAGGAGTCAAATCATCTCTATACTTGTCATGGATTATTTTCAAGTGGGATTGTGCATATTGTCTCTTAAAGTATTCATCCAAGAGTTTTTTTTTCCCATAAAATCTACCATTTTCTCTCTTTTCCAAGATGGATGGTCGAAAGATTTCATTATATACGATGATAGATGAATTGTACTTGTTGGATATTAAGTTATCAAATATCCCCTATTAGATAGATATTTATGAAAATTGATCGTTATCTATTTAAAAAAGTGGTACCTATTTCTAAACTTGAAACATCAAGAGAAGTGACCTCACTATCTTCCTTTTGCACATTCTCTCTTGTATAATCTTTAGTGATATATATTTTTATATTTGCATACAATTAATCAAAGTTAAAAGTGATAAGAGATTATAAAATTTTGAGAAAATAAAAATTAAATTAAAAATAACATATTAAATTGGACCACCTGTTATTATAATATTTAGATCACAAAACATGCTTTAATTACAAAATATTTGTGCATTTCACCTCATTCATCATGGAATCCACGGGCCCAAGGAATTTGGGATCTTCACTCATCAATTTATTCAAAAGAGCTATCATCTCTATACCAAAAGTTGGCATCTCAAATCTATGCAAATGTGGTGACAATGAGAAAATGTATACTATTTTCATTTTAAAAATACGATTATTGAGTCATTTTCATGCAAACACCACATAATAGGTATGATCTTTTTTATTTATTAATTATCATTGTTTTTATTTTGATTACATGCCATTGCTTTTGTGTAGACACATACAACCACCAATCTTTCCTTTTTGGATCCTCCCCTCTCACCTTCCAAAGATTTTCTTGCAAGTGGACCATAGTCAACCATCCCACTTTAACTTTCTTCATTTCATAATGAACTAACCTTATAATGGTACATTTCAAGTCATTTGGCCCACATAGTGCTAATAGATCACTCTTCATATAAATGATCTCATTCTCCTCAAGCCAAGGAGGGATGCAACCAATGCAGTCTAGCTTGATTAAGTGTGACCTTAGTTAAGATCCTTTATCTCATATGCAATAATAGAATTTCCATGTTGAAGTGAAATAAATTTGTGTAACAATGACTATATTGGTCTAATACACTCCCATGAAAATGGCACAAAACTATTTTGCAAGATAGTCATGCTTGTAGTGGTATCCACAACCATACTTTCATGGCCACTTTCAATCATAATACATTGTCTGTGTAGTAATGTGCTCTGAAGAAGAGTCTCACTTCACCATTACATTCAAATGAGAAAAGTGACGAAATGCATGGTCTCTAATGGCCAACATCCATAGTAACAGTGGTACTTTGATCACATCTTACAACTACTTTCTCTCCCACTTTATAAGTTTCTCCCTACAGACTTTATACTTGCAACATGCGCTCTAATGGAGCTAGATTGGATCTTAATAGTTTCTCAGACCTTACTCTCCATGAAGCAAGAACTTCTCTCAAAGTATCTACATCTTCTCGAGACTAACCATGATCATGAGAGTAGTTATAAAAAGCTTAAGCAATGTTTATGAGTATTAATCCCAAGTCATAAAAGACCTTTTGAATACCTTCAACCTCACATAATACATATGGCAAAAACCATTGTATCCACTTTTGATTTTCTTGAGCCTTATAGCTTTCACAATATTTACTAGGATACATTGGCAAACGATCATATCATATGGAGTATGGCATTGCTCTTGTAGCATGATGTGTTGCCTAATCAATTTGTGCTTTTACCCTATGGTCCATAGTCTTTATAAGGGCACATATATACTTTGAGAATAAATTTAGAGTCAAAATATGCATTCAATCATATACAAGATCCAAGGATAAATCAACGCCATGGAGATCATATAATCTCCACAAGCATGATCTGCTAGAAAGTCCTACCTCTTTTAATTGTTCATCTCTATTTTCTTGAGTGAGGACTCTCTTTGCCATAATCAAAGAAGTAATCATTTCATCACTTGATTTTTCGATTGGTTTATATTTCAATCGATACATGTCTTGATCATATAAGTAACATCATGATCTCTCACTTTCCAAGGTAGCTATTGCTTTGTCTCTATAACAAAAAGATTGACCACCCTCTTTAAAAGATCCAATCTTGCATTGAGCCGAATGATTGCTAGTTACCATCATTAGCATGGCACATGCAATGAATCTTTTACTAAGAAAATATCTATGTTGAATAGCGTGTGTGATTGGATAATTGAAATCTACTTTAAAGCCATCAACAAACATACTTTCTAACTCATCAATCAATGGCTACATGAAAACACGAAAGAGCTTGCTAGAGCTTTCAAGCACCTTTTTAGAGCTAAATGGGATAAATAAAACTAGTATAACTCCAATAAAAGAGCTCTTTCCAGCATTAAGGATATTAACTTTACAATTCTTTTGGGTTGTCTTTGAGGCCTGAAGTCCATCCCAATGTAATAATAAAGTAAAATTGCATGGATTTCCCTATTCATTAAAACAACAAATACTAGGTGTTTTAGTAACGTATATCAAAGACTATTAATATTTTTTTTTAAATTGCATGGAAATAAAGTATACCTTATAGATCCTTTTGTCCTTGCATATGTGAGTTTGACATGATTTTGAAATAAACTTGAAGGTTCTCTCTCTCTCATTCCAACAATTTACAAGTGTTGGTGACCTTTGAGAAGGAGGTCATGCCTTGTATACTTGCTTGCAATTGATATTATTGCAAATCATTGGAAGCTCAATGTATGATTTTGGATCCCAAAACTCATTTATACTCTTACACTTTTTTCCATTCCAAAACTCATTTATTTTTTGTGAAGTATCAACTGCATTATCATGTATTAACCATTTGTTTGTATTTCTCCACATTTTCAACAGTACCTGACATAGGATTCTACTTGTGGTTAGTAGTTGTAATTGTTTTGTTATGGAAATATAATCAAAAGAAAGCATATATTTCTTAGGTAGTGAACATTTGGAACACTTTTCACAGCATTGTGAGCAATCACGCCTTAACTTCTTCCTTCTCATTGCACTGATATTCAAGAGTATCTTGGATATAGTTATCTTTCTTGGTTGGTACAGTAATGGTGTATGAGAAGAACCATCATGTCCTTGGCATTTTCTATATCGTTGAGAGTCAACCATACCAAGTCATGTTAACATGACATTGAGTTGCTCCAAACAAGTAGGAATACTTATACCACCTAAGTCTCCATCCCATGTGTTAGGTAGATGAACTAGCAGTTTGCCTAAACATGGAGCGAACATATTATCTATATGACTTTGAGAAGGCTTCCTCCCAACAATATCACCAAAAAAAATTTGAAGCATCTTGTCTTGAAACTCAATTGAAGCTTCATGTTCATCCCAAAGTGCTTGCATTTGAATGTCTTTGAATGATTTTATCAATCAAAGATGGCTCAATACCATCCATCTCAAATCCACATGATATGGATCTACATCATTATTCTCACTCTCATTCGAGCATTCAATCTCATGTGAGGACCCATTGTGTGCCTTGCTATCGAATTCAATATCCTACCCTTATAGGATAACATCTTCTTGGGAACACTTGGAGTCATGTAAACCAAGATGTGTGGTAATACTCTCAAACCTCTCCCCAATTTTTTGGTGTCTTATATAAGTTGAAGGAGGGACCACACATCCACCACCACAATATGTTCTTCACCAACACCATAAACGTCTACGCCCATGTAGTAATGATTGAGGTGATACTTGACTTCCAACCAAGTTTCCATCACTCATAGTATCATTACTAGTAAAAAACTATTGACTCCTTTGATAAGCCATAGCTTATGGATGCACATTTCCATCCATGTCTTGATGAATATGTACATAATAAGTTTATCTTGCAACATCTTGATAGTAACCAAGAAGTGAATGTCTACACTTATAATTGCACTAACATCTCATGATGTGATTCATTATATCTACCTAAAATATAGACATGATTCAATTATAAGTAGCCCATATATCCATACTATCAATCATACAAAGATTAAGAAAAAAAGACAATGATCAATAATTGAAGATAGAGACACAATATTCAACCTCTAACATAAAATCACATCCATTACTATTTGTCACAATTGTTGACTTTAAATTCAAAAGTGAATCATAAGAAGAACACCAAGTGTTACTTAAATCTTCAAAAAAAGTGTTGTTTCTCAGGATAATCCTAGACCAAATCGTAGGACTCCATCAACTGTCTTGCCCTCTCTCGACATGGTTCACAAGTTTCAAAAAAGTGGGTAAGTATGACATAAAGATCACGAGGGATGGCATGAAACCTTTCTCCATTTTCTACCCACAAACCATAAGCACCATGCAAATGATGATCAAACTAGGAAATTGTGCTTTGTCCTAGCCCATTGGCGTTGAAGCTCACACTCAAGTGGCTACTAGGATTTCTCAAGATAGATCTACTTCTAGCTTCAATAGGTATATTCAGCAGCCATTTAGGACCTAGACTAGTTCAAGAGTTGCAGGAATGTAGCTCATCTCAATATGTAGATATGCCATACCAAACACAGATAAGAAGGTTGTGTCTCTAGGACTCATCTGAGTATCACAATAGTTATCCTTTCTAAGTGTGGTTTATCATCTCCCCATATGTTTTGTTGAGTATGCACATGGAATCAAATTGCATATCCCTTTAGGACCTAGACTAGTGTAAGAGCTACATAAATATGACTCACCTCAATATGTAGAGATGCCAAACCCAATGCAAATAGAAATGTCATACCCCTCGAACTTATCAATCTGTCAAAAAATGTATCCTTTCTAAGTGTGTTCTAATGTCTCCCTATATGATGATAGTAAAATATGTATTGAACAATTAAAATTGCACCTTAGCATGCACTTGGAATCAAAGTACATAGCCATTTAGGACCTAGGCTAGCACATGGAATCAAGCTACATTGAACGATTCATTATATCTACTTGAAATATAGACATGAATTAATCAAAAGTAGCCCAGGTATCCATCCTATTAATCATACAGAGATTAAGAAAAAGAAGGTAATGATCACATATTGAAGATAGAGACACAATTTTGAATCTCTAACATAAAATCACATCCATTACTATTTGTCACAATCATTGACTTTAAATTCAAAAGTGAATCATAAGAAGAACACAAAGGGCTACTTAAATCTTGAGAAAAAGTGTTGTTTCTCAAGATAATCCTAGACCGGTTCATAGGACTCCATCAACTATATTTCCCCCTCTCGTCATGGTTGATGGGTTTCAACAAGTGGGTAACTATGACACAAAGATTGTGGGGGATGGCATGACACCTTTCTCCACCTTCTACCCGCAAGAACTGTAAGCACTAGTCAAATGATGATTAGACTAGGAGGGCCCATCAGCATTGAAGCTCACACTCAAGTGGTTGCTAGGATTTATTAAGGTATTACACTTCTAGATTCAGTAGCCATTTAGGAGCTCACACTCAAGTGGTTGCTAGGATTTCTTAAGATATTACACTTCTAGATTCAATAGGGATATTCAATAGCCATTTAGAACCTAGACTAGTTCAAGAGCTACATGAATATAACTCATCTCAATACCTAGAGATGCTAAACCAAATGCAAATAAGAAGTTTGTGTTCCTAGGACTTATCAACCTATCACAACAATTATCCTTTCTGAGAATGGTTTATCATCTCCCCGTATGTTTTACTAAGTATGCACATGAAATCAAACTACATATCCCTTTAGGACCTAGACTAGTGTAAGAGCTACATAAATGTAACTCATCACAATATGTGGAGATGACAAACCCAACCCAAATAGTAAAATCGTGTCCTTGGGACTTATTAGTCCATCACAACAATTTTTCTTTTGGAGTGTGGTCTAATATCTCCCCATATGTTTTATTGAGTATATTATGTGAATAAAACTACTTAAGCATTAAACTAGCACCTATGCTAGTTTAAGAGCTACATAAATATAAATCAATAAAATTGTATCACTAAGTTCTATGGAATATATTACATGCATACATGTGTAGCTAGCGAGCTACTATGAGCATTTGATTGTACCTCAGGGAATCTACCTTATAAAACATGTAAGATACCATGTGAGTTTAAAAGAAAGGGTATTATATTTAATAAATTTATAGGATTTTATTTACAAAAATGGTTTTCTAATTAAATTTGGAAAAAAATTTAAGTTTAATAAAGTAAAAGAAGGGGTCATTTTAAAGTCTTATAGCATGTAAAAAAAGGGTATTTCTTAATATCCATTAAACATATGTTATATAGATGATTTCTTGTAGGGGGACCCCCCTTAGATTTTACACAAGGTTCATATGTTGTCTAGTCCAAGGACATAGATAGAGGTCACATGGTGATATCCACACAAGCATAGCCCATAAGCATCACAACCTTTCCTAACAGTTCAATTTGTACACAAATTAATTGAAAAGTATAATAATATGCATTTATATTTTGTGAACTTTTAAAAAAAATACATAAATTAAGTACAAAAAAATTATGCTCTATTATGTCAAAACTATGGTTAAGTGGATGGACTGCTTGTAGATCTCCTCATCATCTAAGTTGCTCTCTTCCTCACTATCAAATAAATTGTTTCAAATAGCTTTTAGGGTTTTAAGTTAGGACATAATAGATTGTAGAAACTTGTTTGTACTCAATAAATTGAGTTCATGTGAAGAAAATGTGCTTACAAATGGTGGTGTGGGAGAATTCATGCTCTATATAGCACTATGACCAAAGTGCATACTTATCTATATCTCTACATAAGTGGGTGAACATAGCTTTAGTTTATTTAAAGGAAAATAATTTATTTGTGTTGAAACCATTTCCCAATAACAATGAGGGAGAGAAAGGGGGAAGAGGGAGAAACAAAGACAAAGAAAGGGAAAGAGAGAGAGGAAGAGGAGTGGGGAGAGAAATAGAGAGAGAGAGAGAGAGAGAGAGAGAGAGAGAGAGAGAGAAATAAGGATGAGGGAAAGAGAGGGAGGAGAGCGACAAAAGAGAGAGGGAGGGAGAGACAAATAAGTACATTGATGAGGGAAAGAGAAAAAAATAGAGAGAGGGGGAGGAAGAGAGATAGGAAGAGATAGGAAGAGAGAGAAAAAGAGAGACATGAAAAGATAAAAATAGAGTGCGAGAGAGAGGGACAGAAAAATAGAGAAACTATGAGAGAATGAGAGAGAGGGGGAGAGAGAGATAAAGAGAGGAAGGAAAACATTGCTTCCCCTTTCTTTGTTTTTTAAGTTTCTTATTTTCTCTCTTTATACTTTTGTTTGTAGAGAGATGTATTGAGGGAGAGGGGGAGAGGGAGAGGGAGAGAGAAATAGAGAGAAAAGGGAGGGAAAGGAAGAGAAAAAGGAGAGAAAGAAAAAGAGGGAGAGAGAGGGCTTTATGAGAAATAGAGAGAAAGAGAGTGAGTGAGGGGAAGAGAGAAATAGAGAGATGGAAGGAGGGAGAGAGAGGGGGGAGAGAAACAAAGAGAGAAAAAGGGAGAGAAACAAAGAAAGGGAAAGATAGATAGATAGATAGATAGAGAGAGAGAGAGAGAGAGAGAGAGAGAGATGGGGAGAGAAATAGAGAGATGGAGGGAGGAAGTAGAGAGGTAGGAGAGATAAAATGGAGAGAGGGAGGGAGGGAGAGGGAGAGGGAGAGGGAGAGGGAGAGGGAGAGAGGGAGGGTAAGGGAGAGAAACAATGAGGGAGAGAGAGTGGAGAGGGAAAGAGAGGGAAAGAGAGGGAAAGAAAGGGAGAGAGAAAGGAAGAGAAAGAGGGGGGGCTTCATAAAAAATAGAAAGAGGGAGAGTGAGACAAATAGAGAGATGGAGAAAAATAGAAAAATAGAGAGAGAGAGAGAGAGAGAGAGAGAGAGAGAGAGAGAGAGAGAGAGGAGGAGGAGGAGGAGGAGGGAGAGAGTTATAGATAAATGGAAGGAAACAACAAAAAGAGAGATGGAGGGAAAAATAAAGAGAGAAAGAGAGAGGGGGGGAGAGGGGAAGAGAAAGGGATGAGAAAGAAATAGAGAGGGAGAGATAGGGAAAGATAAAGATAAAGAGGGAGAGAGAGAGAGAGAGAGAGAGAGAGAGAGAGATAGGAAAACAAAATGAGAATGAGAAAGCAGGGAGAAAGACAGAGAGGGAGACATTGCTTCTCATTTCTTTGTTTTTAAAGTTTCTTATTTTCTCTTTAATTTTGTTTGTGGAGAGATGGATGAGAAAGAAATAGAGAGGGAGGGAGACACTAATAGAGATATGGAGGGAAAGATAAGAATAAAGTGTGAGAGAAAGCAAGAGAGAAATAGAGAAACAAAAAGAGAATGAGAGAGAGGGTAGAGATGGAAAAGTAAAGAGAGATGGGAAACAGAAACAATGAGGGAAACAAAAGTATATTTTGTGCTATAACATAGATGAAATGGACAACAATGATGACCACAACATTCAAGATTATGAGGTGTATCTCAATCAGCATGTCCCATGCCCTTGCACTCAGTGCAAGCTAGCAATTTGACAAAAGCATCACTTGTCTATAGACCACGTGTGACGCTTTTGCAATTTTCAATTAGAGGCCATTGACCAAGTAATCTTGGACTTTGAGCTAACGGTAAGAAAATTATATATGAATCATGCTTTACATTCAAACTATAATTTCATATCATATACAATACTATTATATGTACCTTGAAAATGTTTATAGAGAGGTGTCATTCTATCCTAAGGAATGCAACTATTGCAGCCCATAAGAAGAGTTCAAAGGTGTGCAATGAATGGAGTACCTAAGCTAATAAACCCATTGGAGGGCACACTGCTAACTACACCCTCGATACTAGAAGAGATGATATGCCATTCAAGCCTTACTCCAACCTTGGATTCTGAGATAGAGGCAATGATCGATGCATTACTACCCATAGATGCCAGGTCATCTAATCCATTGAGAGAGGAGACATCCATACCATTATATGATGGGTACCATGAATCTCGCTTAAAGATTCTACTTGTACTCCTAAGTATATAAGAAAAGTATGAATGGATCGATACGAGTGTGATTGAGTTGTTCAGGCATATACCATGCTCCTTTGTCTTTAACTCCATTATAAAAATGATTTTTATGCTCTTCAAAGATGCCTTGTTTTTTTTTCAGGTTGCTAAAATATCACATATTTCCACCTAGAAACACGATGCCTGAGTCTCATGATGATGCATGACTGGCGTTACAGAAGCTTGACATAGACTACAATAGCAGTCGTGCATGTGTCAATGATTGTGTGCTATTTCAAGGAGACTACGAGACTATGGAGACATACTCCAAATATGGTGCTCACAAGTATCGACAGGACTTGCAAGGGCAAACTATCCCAAAAGGTTTTTAGACACTTTTCACTTATATGACATATACATTATAGGTTTCACATGTTATGTCAAGAATCGCGTGGTGGGGGGACTTGCTTGAGCTGCGGCGTCAAATACACACTGTATACACAAGAGGAAGCTCACTCAAGAGCATAAGAAGAGAGATGGAGGCCAAAAACGTTTTCTTGCTCGTTTCTTCTTCTTCTTCCACACACCATACAATGTACACAAAGTATAGATAAGATACAACATAAAGAAAAGTGACTTACTAAGTCAAACAGTGCATAACCGACTACACTAATCGACTAGCGTTATGTCTTTACCAACTGTAGGTAGGTGTAACAAACTAAATATAATAAGTGATAAGTCAGTGGCCATGTGAGTATCATAATGACCACCAACGTGCTAAGTGTAGATGTGCGGACTCATCTAGCCAGGCGGTCTATCATCAATGTCCGCATGTGTTGAGATTGCCATCTCAACACTCCCCCTCAAGCTCAACTCTATCTCTGCAACTCCAAGTAAGCTTCGGAACTTCCGAAGCTTCTCTGCACCCAATGCCTTTGTGAAAATGTCAGTTATTTGATCATGTGTGCTAACATATACCAAGTCAATCTCTTCTGCTAGTACCTTCTCTCTCACAAAGTGGTAGTGCACCTCAATGTGTTTTGTCCTAGCATGGAACAGTGGATTCCTAGCTAGCTGTATGCTACTCATATTGTCACAATGAATGACAACTGGACCATCTCCCTACACGTCCAAATCACCTAATAACTTTTGCAGTCATACCACCTCACATGCTGCCATAGTAGAACCTCTGTACTCGATAAAACAACTGTAGGTTGCTTTTTGCTACTCCATGTAACTGCTGCACTACCAAGGGAAAACATGAATCCACTTGTAGATCTTCTGTCTGACATGCTACCAGCCCAATCTACATCTGCGTATCCAAAGATCTGTATGTCCTTACCTATCTCATAAAAAAGTCCATAATGTAAAGTGGACTTCACATACCTCAATATACGTCTAACTGCATCCAAATGAGGCTTTCTAGGCAACTGCATAAACTGACTGACAAGGCCAATAGCATAGCTCAAGTCTAGCCTTGTGATAGTCATGTAAATCAAACTCCCTACTATCCTCCTGAACATAGTAGGGTCTTCTATCTCATCCCCAATGTCAACACTCAACTTCACATTTTGCTCCAATGGTACTCAAAGAGGCTTACATGCTGTCATACCATACTTGGATAACATATCCAAGCCATACTGCCTTTGGGACAATCATATACCATCATCACATCTTATCACCTCAATACCAAGAAAGTATCTCAGCTCACCCAAATCTTTCATCTCAAACTTCTTCTTCAAGAAGTCCTTAACTTCAGCAATCCCATTGTCACTGTCACTTGTAATAATCAAGTCATCCATATAGATGGCTATGATGACCAACCTTGCATCTCCCTTTCTCACATAAAGTGAGTGATCAGCATCAGAAATACAAAATCCAATATTGACAAGATACTCTCCAATCTTGTCAGACCATGCTCTAGGTGCTTGCTTCAGCCCATAGAGTGCCTTCTTTAACCTGTTGTAATATTCCCCCCGTGCCTCCCCCCCCCCATGAGAACCCCCCTTTTTAAGAAAAATCACTTTTTTTAAAAAAATTACTATCCCTCTCTCTCCCCCCTGCCGACTGCATGGTAGGGAGAGAGAGAGAGAGAGAGGGAGTAAGGAAGTGAAGGGGGGGCATGCAGCCCCCCAGGTGGGAGGGGTGGCAGCTGATAACGGCCGTCTCCCCCCTATACCACCTCCCTTCCCCATTTAAAAGGGATCCCCCTCGTGGGGCTGGAACATAGCGCCCTCCCCCCCTCCTCCCTAGTGATTACGCTGCCCTGCCCTCCTTCGTGGCCTACAGCAGCAGCCCCCCCCCCCCTCCGTCTTTGCCAAGCAACAGCGCCCCCCTGGCCGTGATCAAGAAACCCCCCCTGTGATCAGTGGCACTGAGGAAGAGAGAGAGAGAGGAGAAGAAGAGAAGAAGAAGAAGAAGAGAAGAAGGAGAAGAAGAGAAGGGAAGAAGAGGGAGAGAGAGAGAGGAGAAGAAGAGAAGAAGAAGAAGGAGGAGAAGAGGGAGAGAGAGAAGAAGAAGAAGAAGAAGAAGAAGAAGAGAGGAGAGAGAGAGAGAGAGATTAGAAGAAGAGAAGAAGGAGAAGAAGAGAATAAGAAGAAGAAGAAGGGAAGAAGAGGGAGAGAGAGAGAAGGAGAAGAAGAGAAGAAGGAGAAGAAGGGAAGAAGGAGAAGAAGGGAAGAAGGGAAGAAGAGGGAGAGAGAGAGGAGAAGAAGAGAAGAAGAGGGAGAGAAAAGAAGGAGAAGAAGAGAAGAAGGAGAAGAATAAGGAGAAGAAGAGAGAGAGAGAGAGAGAGAGAGGAGAATAAGAGAAGAAGAGAAGAAGAAGAAGAAGAAGAAGAAGAAGAGAGAAGGAAAATGAGAAATTCCTAAAGATATGCCCCTCCCCGTTCATTATTTTTTTTCCTCCAGTCAAGGAGAGGCGGTGAATCTTGCATAGGAGAGTGCGAGAACTCTATTACTTGTACACGCGTCTTCGAGTATGGCCCCGAAGCGTAGTTCCACAAATATGGCCGGAAACCCTGCAAGCGTGGATGGAGGTTCGAAACAAGGTGGCACTGCAACCATGAACGGTTCATCGGCATCAATACCATTGGGATCACGGAATCACTCCAATCCCAGGTTCCTCTATTTATTAAAAATCATATTCACATGCATCACATTAAATTGCGTGCTTGATAATTTCCTAGGTGTGAACTTAGTTGTGATGTATGTAACGAGCAAGATAATTTCCGTTGTAAGATGGCATCACAATAGGTGAAATTGATTAGATAATCGCATCATAATTTACCAAAAACAACTTGCAAGAATTCCTGCATAAAGTGCATGGTTCTTTGCACAAGTTCTTTCTTAAAATGCATTTCAGAGGACATTGAACGAAACAAAGTGCATGTCCGTATCGCAAGATGGATTCTAAGGTACATGTAATAAACTGTAGAAAAACTTAAAGCGCAACTAGGCTCATACAATAATTACATTAAGTTATAAAGGTCAGATCATTCAAGAAGGTTATGGGTCATGTAAATAATTACATAGAGGATAATGTTAATGTTGCATGCTTAGAAAAATACCTTCTCATGTGTGGCATAGGACATCATGTGGATTATATCAAAGTTGTAAGCATTGAAAGACGGCATGACATTACGTTGCGTGCATTAAAGTTGTTGGAAAAATTCATTTGTAACTTACCAAATGGGACTAAGATCCATGAATCCTATGACAAAGTCCTTGGTGACTTCAATAGGGATAGGTAAAAGCTTAAGCGCCTGTGATTATTACTAAGAGAGATTAAGAAAATTATACTTAAGTCGGAGTAGGAACTGTTCTAAATAGAACCATCTTGACCAACCATGGTCAAGGGGATAGACACTCTTGATCAATTAAGATCAAAGGTAAAGGTACATAGCTACTCTAAAGGATCTAGGAGATAACCAGCAAGTTGACCACAACCAAGGACAATAGGGTTGTCCATGATCTATTTTAGAAGGAGACCTAAGGTAAGGATAATTAGGGTCGGCAGGGTACAAACCCTAACCGGAAGATAAAGGGGAAACAAGCAACCTAGCTTGCCAAGCCCTTGGGATCTCGCCAAGTCATGAATGATCCACGATCGAATGCTAGGAGCATTCGGGAAGAAGGAATCACACCTTAGCAGTTGGTCGTACAAACAGCCTCCGAAATGATCATGATTGTACACTTAGGTACATTGTTTGAATTTCCTTGCTCAAGGAACTAATTCAAGGCAAAACACTTAATGCTTCAAGGAACTAATTCAAGGCAAAACACTTAATGTTTCAGGTTAAAAGCTTGGAGGGAGAGGCAGGTTCAGTTACCTCCGATTGTCTGCCTGGCCCTATCCAAGGGGGTTGTTAGCTACGCCAGGTATGTGGACTGAACCCGCCACGAGAGGTCTCTTTGTGGGTGCTGCTTGGAGCGGGAGGACACTTGGGTGCCAGGGGAGGCTCCTGCATCTCTCCAAACCATTCAACATGACTGGTCATATGATTAGATGCACTTGAATCGACATACCCTACATCATCATGTGTCCCCTTTCCTATAACTGCATTGATCATATGATGCATAACAAATAGATGCTCATTTTTGTCTTCATTCTGTCATGAAGACGATGCATAGTTTCCTTGCTGTAATTTACCACTACGAATATCATCCTTCTTTGCATAGCAATGGACTACAATATGGCCTGTTTTGCCACAATAATGGCAAACAATAGCAGAATTTCTAGAGCCTCTATATTCTGCCATCCATCTCTTCCTCTAGAGCTCCCCCTACCTCTAAAGTTTCCTCTACCTCCAAAAATCTGCATTTCACCAAACTGTTGATTGAACTTGTTTTGCTGGTTATCGCCAGCATGTCCCATACCATAGCCTCTCGAAGAGGATCTACCACGCCTCCTTCCTGAACTCGAGTAAAATGCTTGGACCTGTTCACCATTTCGTTCAGATGAATCACCCTGCATATTGATCTCTTTAGTAATCATGAGAGAGATCAGCTCATCAAAATCTGGAAATGGCTTCCATACATATACTAAAGTAACAAATGATTTCCATGCCTTCTCATTGTTAAGGCCACTCAAAGTGGATGAAACCAAATCATCATCATCTGGCATTGCATCAATCGCTGCTAAAGCATCTGGAATGCTCCTCACCTTCAACACATACTCATTGACAGACATTTTTCCTTTCTTCAAGGCATTCAACTCTTGCTTGAGTTGAATCTTTTGTGCCTTTGTATTTACTAAAAACATACTCTCAAAAATTGTCCAAAGCTGCATGTGAAGTTTTTGCATTCCTGATATGTCCCAGCATAGTGTTATCAATGATTGTAGACAACCAATACATCACCTTTTTGTCTTTCTCATTCCACTCTTTCCATGCTTTTAACTCATCTGCATCGAAGGGATACCCAGCTCTGGCTCCTTTTCTTCACCTGAAACAAATTCATAAAGACCCTTTCCAATGAGAAAGTTTGTCACACGAAACTTCCATGAAGGGTAGTTGTTCTTGTCGAGCTTCTCAATAATGGGATTTCCACTGTTCTCTGCCATTATCACAAACAAGGATATAACACAGCAAGCTAGTCTTCTACAATCTTTCACAACACGTGCATAGCAATACACCAAGCAACCTTTTTCACTGATTGCTCAATAGTACATATAATCTACAACCTGTTTGTAGATAAACCTTATGTTTGCTTCCTGCAAACACCTCAAAAATTACAGATTCGCAATCTGTAACCTGCGCACCCAGTTTCGGTCAATACAGCCGAAATCACAGTGTACCCTGAAACTGTTGTCCGCAACCTTGCGGCTCTAAAACGGGGCCTGAAATGGCCTTAAACACCCAAAATAACTCTGGAAAAGCCCTAAAGGGCATGTTTGTAGAATATATAGTGATTTGCTTGCACACCAAATCTCACAGTAATATGAGATTTTTACTCGACCCTACTTTCGGTGCCTCCACAAGCACTATCCAAGAGAGATTGTGGAAGAATGGGAGAGCTTCTTACCCGTTGCTTGCTTGCTCGAACCTTGCTTCTTCTGATACCATGTCAAGAATCGCATGGTGGGGGGACTTGCTTGAGTTGCGGCGCCAAACACACACTGTATACACAAGAGGAAGCTCACTCAAGAACACAAGAAGAGAGATGGAGGCCAAAAACGTTTTCTTCCTAGTTTCTTCTTCTTCTTCCACACACCATACAATGTACACAAAGTATAGATAAGATACAACATAAAGGAAAGTGGCCTACTAAGTCAAACAGTGCATAATTGGCTACACTAATCGACTAGCATTATGTCTTTGCCAGCTGTAGGTAGGTGTAACAAATTAAATATAATAAGTGATAAGTCAGCCATGTGAGTATCATAATGACCACCAACGTGCTAAGTGTAGACGTGCGGACTCATCTAGCCAAGTGGTCCATTATCAATGTCTGCACATGTTGAGCTTGCCATCTCAACATGTTAGGCATGGTGTCCAATGAATATAAACATATTTGCACACATGGAATCACATGGACTCTACCTTTCTAGGCTTTGCACAAGAGCCAATGAATTTTTGGCTCAGTCTTGCTATGGGTGGCATAAATCCACTCGATCTCCACTCAACTTCTTACATTGTGTGGCCTACAATCCTTATAAACTACAACATCCCACCATGACTTTCTACAAAGAAGGGACACTTGATCCTTAGCTTGCTTGTTCCTGGGTACTATAAAGCCAAAAACATGAACATCTATGTCCATCCATTAGTTGATGAGCTTACAATTTTGTGGGAGGAGAGGATTACTGTGAAAAAGATGAGCAAGTATGTTGGTTGGTGATCTGCTAATATACGAGTCATTCTTATATGGACCATACATGAATTTCTAGGATTCAAGGAGTGCTCATGTAAATGAGCTTCCATTCTCATTGTTGATATATCTAACATGGCTCGTTTATGTTTGTGTTGACTAGATAGGTATATTGTGATAGGTCTGGTTACCTCATGTTATTATATGGACCATGAAGAAGATGGTATATCATGGGCATGCCGCTTTCTTGTCAAAGGCCCATGAATTTAGGGCAAGTTGTCTTGGACAACCTCCAGTACAAATGAATGCCCAAAGCTCATACGAGTGAAAAATGGTCCACGAGGAGTCGCTTCCAAGCGGAATGCGACGATTCTTAGTTTTCTATGAGTTTCCATATTGGACCCACTTACAGATCAACCATTTGTTGGATCCCATGCACATTTTCAAGAATGTGGATAGCTTATTGTAGGCACATATCAGAGGGAAGAGAGACATTTTAGGGCCACAGTTGAGCTCTGATGGTTTTATGCAACTACCTCCTGCTCCTTGGCTCATGTCCACTAAAGAAGGGTGCATAGTAATTCAAATTATTAGGTCTATCCACACCCCAATGAGCATGATGCATTCTCTCAGATATACATTTTCTAAATATGACCAACTAATAGGACTAAAATCCCATGATTAGCACAAGATGTGCGAGGTTTGTCCCAGTCTTCATTGCAAGTACAATTAGTATTTCACTGATTTTTGTTGATTTGATATTTATAATGCTTTAAATATCTAGCAGTTTGTATTATTGATTGCGATTATGGGGTGTCCTACTCCAAAGATACATTAGGTAATTTATAAATTGTCGAATTTAGTGCAATGGATCTCATAGAAGGTGTTACCGCGTTTCTTGCAGCACAAAGGAGCGGAAAATGGAAAAAAGAAAATAGCAAAAAAGATGCAGCATAAAAGCAGAAAAAGGCGCCTTGACCGGTAACCAGACCCTGAAAATTTTAAATGTTCGGGCACGACCCTCAGAAAGTCTCAGTGTCGCCCCGAGGCAACAAAAGAGTAAAAGGCGCACCATTAAAATGTGGAAGCGCTCCCGAATCCTTGTAAAAGAGCACCAGGCTCGCTCCTGTGCAAAGTGTACGCATTAGTTGGGAATAGGATAAATTAGAATGGTGAGAAATGGGAAAAATGGCCTAGGCTACGGCCGGCCATGTAAAAAAGGGAAAAGGGGATACCGCCCAAAAAGGATTTAGGGCTTTGTATATAAAGTTGAAAAGTGAATGAGAAGCTCATTCTTTGGTATGTGGAAAAAAGAGTCTTCTTCTTCCTCTCTTCTTCTCCCCTTCTTGCTTGTGTGTGCTCTTGAGAGAGGGAATGTGAGAGTGTGAGGGAGTGAGTGTGTGGGAATGAGGGATCAAGAGGGTGAAGCTCTTCACCATCTCCTTTTCTCTTCTTCTCTTCTCTTCTCTTCTCTTCTCTTGCGCGCGCGGCTATGGAGGATGGAGCTTGGAGATGGAGGAGGCTTGAGGATGCTTGAGCTAGCATCAAGGATCGTGAAGCTACCAGAGTGCAAGAGAGAGGAGGGTACTCGATCAAGCATCAAGGTAAGCTCACTACGCTCGTAGGATCGACGGCGCATCGGCTAGGTGAGAGATAGCCATTAGAGATCACTTGGAATGCTTGAAACAATAAGCGGTCCGTGGGTCTTGGCGGTTGAGCGAAAGCTCCCACATTTTGGTTCCGTTGTCGAGACCAACGGATTCAAGCTCGAGCACTTGCGCGCCTCATATCGAGCATCGAAGTAGGGGATTCATCCCCGAAACGGAGCTTGAGATAGGTAGGAAGTTTGGGTGTTTTTTATCTTCAAAACAAGTAAGTATTTTGGGATATTTTGGTTGTTTGTGATTGGAAAACATGGAGAAATCAGTTCAGTTTTTTGCTTTCGATTTTTGTTGCGTTTAGAGTAGGCTAACATTAGGAAATCGCACCCGAGAGGCATAGGGTTGCTGCTGTAAAACAGGGAGAAAATCGGGGAAAACAAGTGGAAAATGAAGGAAATGCTCATTTGAATGTGTAGGAATCGCAAGAAGAGTGATCGGTAACATCCGGGTAATGTCCAGTAGGGATATGAGTTCTTGGAGGGCAAGGGAATCCTCATTTGCAACCAGCTGAGGGTGAGAGAGAGAGAGCTTGGGTGACCCATTCGATCGATCAGTGCGAGAAGTGATGTTGCTATCGGCAATCCCCAGGTATATAGATCTCTCCCCCATCACTCTAGCATCATTCTTGTTGCATCTTGTAGCCTATAATTTACAATATCTTAAGATTTTGGACGATTTTATGCTCAAAAGTGCATTCGGGTCGGCGGAATCAGACACCCGATTCAGTGTCCGATTCTTAGAATCGGACGTTTGATTTTGAGAATCGGATGTTCGAACAACTGTCCGATCGGACCACTCGGACTTGGACCACTCGGACACTCAGACACTCGGACCAACCCCGTTCGATCGGACGCTTCGTGTGATCGTCCGATCGAGGAAATCGGACTCATGAATTAGGGCACGTCAGCAATCGAACCACACACTTGGTCCATCGGGCCACTTTTCCAATTTTTGAAAATCGGACACTTAACCCCCGTCTGATTCTGAGAATCGGACGGCTCAAACTCGGACCCACCTGGTCCCATTCCGAGAATCGGACCACTGGAGAATCGGACCACTAGTAAATCGAACACACCCTTAGGCAGAAAAGAAAAAGAAAACATCAAAAATTTACCCCCACGACCGACTAGAAGCGCAACCCGCTCCAGGACAACATAGCGAACGCCTTGTAGGCAGTTCCCGAGATAGGAGTCACGACCAAGGGACAGGGGGATAGTGCTAGAGCACTCCCCAGCAACCTGACGCGTTGAGAACAGAAATCCAATCGGAGGACCTGTGATCGACCCCCTAGTGAATAGCAAGAAGCAGTGCAGACCCTAGAACCCACTAGAACGGCTAGGACCTGAGCAACAAAGCCTATCAGGCCCGAGACAAGACAAGAGGACGTAGCATATAGAGATCCATTGCCGCACTCACATTGAATTCCGCACTTGAAGTACACATAAGAAAGCTGAAAGCCTGATTGGGCAAAAGTGCACGAGAAGCGATATATGCACGGAGTGACCATAAATTGAGGGTTGTATTCAATAACCAAAGGAACTCACTCAGATAAACCACTCAAGGAACCCACCAATAGGAGAGGACCCAAGACATAGACAAACCATCAAAGCGCAGAGTAGGACCAAGCAGGGAGCGCCAACGACGAGGATCTGTCAAGTCCATTCAACCTGATCGACAGCGTAGTGGAGCGCGAGAACTCGACCATGACGGAAGAGAGCTCAGACCATCGGTCTAATGAGGAGCTCGATTTGAACGTATTCCCAGATGCTATTCAGCAGCAGAGCTGGTAAGTAGTTACGACACACGCACCTGGTACAAGCACCGCTGCAGGACAGCAGACGCAATCATTGCAGATCTAGAGGAGGAGAGAAGGCTATCCCGTAAGGCATTGCAGGGAATAGCCGAGTACAATAGGGATCATCAGGCTAGGAGCCAAAGGCAAAGCATGGAGCTGCATGAGGTGCAGAAAGTGTTGAACTTGGCTGGTCGAAACCGAATGGACCATGAGAGAGCACTGGAGGGAGACTTGACGTTGAGCGAGCTTCTCATGAAATGGCTGCTCGATAATACAGCAGTAGAGCAGAGTGCCACCGCACTAGCGACGTCATTGCTCGTAGGATTAGGGGAAAACCAAGGCTCAAAAAGCCAGGCCAAAATACCAATTGTTGCCAAGAAACTCGATAAGTACCAACCTCATGACGACCCATACAGCTTTGTTGAGCAATTTGAGCAAGCCTGCGAAGCCAATGGCCTCAACGACCAAACTCAACGCTCGCAAGCATTCGGGCTTTGCCTAGGCGACAAGGGTAGGACGTGGTATACGAGCCTAGATGCTGTAAAGCGAGCCAACTTCAATGACCTCAAGGATCTCCTCATCAAGAGATTCGCCGAGCCTGGATACTCTGATAACCTGCTAGTACGCTTGATGAACGTCAAGCAAAAAGAGAGGACATCCGCAACTACGTGCCCCATGTTAGGAGTCTCTTTAAGAGAATCCCTCTGGGCGAGCGACCGACTGACAGAGTAGTTTCGACTGTATTTATCAGCGGAATTCGAGATGAGGAGTTGTATAAGGCTTTGGCAGGCAATTCAAGCTTGCAGCGGGACGTAGTAGCTAGAGTGTTTGAGGAAGCCATCAGAGTCGATGATCAGCTGAAAGAGCGGAGCTCCAGGAGCTCAAATCTCGAGGAGACCAACTCACGAAGCTCAGAGAGAACATCAGCCTCTAGTGAGCGGTCAATCCCATCATCCCAAGATAAGGGGAAGGCCACCGAGACAGACCAAGGCTTGGCTGAGGTCAAGTTGGAATTAGCCAAGTTACAAGACATGTTGAGACGGCCAACGCGCCTGCACATCCAATGCATGTACTGTGGCGGAAACCACTTGCCGACCGAGTGTCAAGACCCTAGGTCAAGACCTTGTGCTAACTGCGGTAGGTTCGGCCATGATGTCGCGCATTGTAGATTACCAAGAAGATTTCCATACTCGCAACCCTACGGCCAGCCTTACCTAGCAAACAGGCCGTAGCCATTCTTCAGAAGGGGAGCCCCATTGGCTCTTCCCGCGCCTAACGATATGAAACCAGCCATCCCTAGAATGGACATAAACCCTACATGCATTCCTAGACCGCCTGGTCCTTACGTGACCCACCCACCGAGCAATGCTCCAGTCCACTACGTGGAGGAGCCGAATGATGAAGAGACCTACATATACCCTTACGTCTCGCACGACGACAAGGGCAATGCGGTCCTCATGGATTATCGACCCATGCCGGTGATGGCGTTAGGACGAGGACGAGGTAGAGGCCTAGGAGGGCAGATGCAGGAACCAGTCACCTGTTGGACTTGCGGTCACCCTGGCCATGTCTCATCATGCTGCCTTGAAAGAGAGCAGCAAAACAGAGACAAGGCTGGCCAAAGATACACAGAGTGCGGGATCACCCATCTTTTTGTAGATTGCCCAAAGCGAAAGCCATCCTCTAGCTCAGCCAACATGCCATCTATCCCATTGGGGCTGTTTGGTGTCGAAAACCTTGATGGGGAGGCCACATCTATCCTATTGCGGGTTATGACCCGAGCCCAAATGAAGCAGGACGACATCTCTCTGCCAAGACCTAGCAATCTTGACGCAACCTCGATAGGGAAGAAAAGCCGCAGGCGAAAGAAGAAGAGATCGGAAGCTAAAGTCACACTAAAAACCGAGAGTACTACGACTCTGCCTGTGGGAAAGAAGGTTTCAGATGCAGAGGCAAAGACTTCAGCCCCTAAGACGGCCGAAAAGGGAAGCGCTAAGGTAGTGGAATACCCACATCCGAAGCGACAATTAGAGGCCATAGAAAATGTGAAGGAATGGGTGAAGGAGGCTTAAGAGCATCTCAAAGACGCTGAGCCCATCATAGAGGACGAGATCGATGATCTCTCCAGCATAAGCATGCCAATATCACTGCCTCAACCTAAGTCGACAAAAGCAACTGCACCACAAGCAGTGCTGCTAAGACCAAGCCTTGACACGACAGAGCCGCAGGTCAGTCGCAGCCAGTGGCCCGGGCAATCTGGGTTAGGGGAGGGACGAGTATCCAACGATCTCCTGACCACGTTGGTGACTACCCCTGTAACACTTAACCTGGGAGATCTGCTTAAGCAGCATCCTACCCTATGGCAAGACCTTAAGGGTCGAAGGGTCACAAGAGCAGGTCACGGCAGGCCCTCAAGACCATGATGCAGAAACGCAATTACCGAGTTTGACGCTGCACTCCGTGCCTAAATCCTTGCACGTCAATGCCTTTTGGGAAGGCTCTGAGATGCACGCGGTCTTACCGGTCCTAGCCCTAGGTGACACAACAAGAAAGGGAATCGTAGACACGGGAGCTGGGGTTAGTGTGCTTAGCCACGCAGTGCTCCAGACTTGGGGAAACCCACCCGTTGAAACTACTAGGTTTAATGTCATGTTAGCAAACAGTATGAGAGTGAAGCCATTCGGGGTACTTAAGAATTGGCCAGTGAGGATCGCAAGTGTCGAGTTCTCTGTTGACTTTATAGTCATGAAGGGAGTGGATTACGATATCCTATTAGGCCGACCCTGGATGCACAACGCTAGAGTCATCGAAGATTGGGGTAACGGCTTGATCTTCCTTGGCAATAGAACGGATGCCATGAGAATAGAGATGGACACTTGGAAGACCTCACCAGTCGACCTAGACACCATCTCTGCTATGCTCAAGGGGAACACTCAGGTCAAGAAGCCCTATGGGCCCTTGACCAAGTATATCCCATGCCCAGAGGATGAGCGGGATTGGATGCACATTCTTGCTACAATTGACTTGCCATTCTCAGATCATGAGGCGTATGAGCAAGCCATCAAAACGATCGACAAGTCTAACGAAGCACTCTCTGCACTTGTCTGCATGATGGCAGGAAGCCTCCGTGGAAAGCCTAAGCCTATCACCTTCCACGTACCATCCAACAAAAGGGAACTCTAGGGGATACTAGAATACCTGACGGACCAGCTAGCTGGCAATCCAGCTGCAAATTTCAAACCACTCCAGGATCTCTTAGAGGAATCCAAGTGGCAATGGACCAGAGTGCACGATTTAAACCTCATGTATAACTAGGCCCTAGTCCCTGACCAACGGCACGACATACCAAACCCTAGGAGACGACGAGCAGTCAGATGACAAAGATTCTAGTGACGAATATGAAGACTGCCAATCCTTCAGTGATGAGAGCGAGGGTGAAGTAGATACCATAGAATACGACACTGAAGGATGAGAAATTGAGCAGATACGAGCAGATGCCAAGCCGCAGAAAAGGTAGACCCTTAGAGTAGAGCGAGGAGTCATGTGCATGGAATGTGATCGCGCTTGGCTGGAACGCATAGGAGTCATAGACCTTGAGCAAGCAGGCCTAGCCCAGCCAGGAACGACATCAATACTTAGGACAGAATCACCATCTGAACTGCGGCCACCAGGGGAGACCACCTCTTTTAGCGAAGATGGAGGGTTTGATTCTGAATCAGAAGTTAGTTCGGATAGTGATCCAGAGATCCTTAGGCCGCCCACGACCAGATGTACCAAGGGGGACCTACCCATCCACCTGAGGTGCAAAAGGTTAAGGCAGGAAAAGGCAAAGCAACCTAGGGATACACAAACAGAAGAACAATGAAAGCCGCAGGACCTTCCTAAACACTTCACGAGATTTAAAAAAGGGGATAGGGTAGTAGTTCTGTTAGGTGCCAAACGTCAAGGGCAGACGAGCAAACCAATTGAGGGGCCAGCCAAAGTCAAGGAGGTAGACTTAGCCCAGGAAGGGGAAACACCTCGACCAGTGTTCATTGCCGACGACTTGACAGGCAAAGGAGAAACGAGTCTTGCCGCTCTCTTGCAATAGTATATAGATGTGTTTGCCTGGTCCTTAGAAGAGCTACAAGGGGTAGACCCGAGTGTTGTGACTCACAACATACCCATAACGTCGGACGCAACGCCGGTCAAGCAACGACCGTACCCTATGAATCCAAAACACGCTTATGCTGTCAAAGAGGAAATTGACAAGCTGATGAGAGCTGGATTCATTTATGAAATTGTTTTATGAAATTGAGCACACAGACTGGGTATCACCCATAGTCATTGTGATGAAGAAGAACGGGAAAATTCGAGTGTGCATCAGTTACAAGAATGTGAACGCTGCTACGAAGAGAGACAACTATCCATTGCCGTACACCGAGCACATGCTCGAGAGGGTGGTAGGCAAGGAAGCCTACAGTTTTCTGGATGGCTTCTCAGGGTACAACCAGGTGCAAGTGCATCCTGCGGACAGGCACAAGACTGCCTTTGCCACTGAGTGGGGCGTCTTTGCATACATAGTCATGCCCTTCGGGTTGACCAACGCTCCTGCCACTTTCCAACGTCTCATGTGCACCATCTTTAAGGACATGCTTCGCAAGGAGTTAGAGGTCTTTGTCGATGACCTGTGTGTCCATTCGACTTGGATCGAACACTTAGACAAACTCCGCACAGTCTTTGAATGGTGTCGCTTATATCGTCTCTCCTTGAACCCCTTGAAGTGCCAATTTCGGGTAAAGCACGAATGCATCTTAGGATACGTGGTGTCGAAGAACGGCATTGCCACTAACTTCTCGAAGGTCAAGGTTATTGTTGACCTTCCACCCCCAATTAATTACAAGGGAGTTCAATGCTTCTTAGGCCATACAGGATACTATTGGTGATTTGTACTGAACTACGCGCTGATCGCCAGACCATTGTACAAGTTGCTAATTGTCTTCGAGTGGATCGAGGTATGCCAATGAGCATACGAAGAATTGAAAAAGGCCCTAACAATAGCACCAATTCTACGAGCCCCAGATTGGACCGTTACCTTCCACGTGCGTATCGATGCTTCTAAGTTTGCCATGGGGGTAGTGTTGTGCCAACCTGGTGAGCACAACTTAGATTATCCAGTGAGCTTTGCTAGTAGGCAACTCACTGAGACGGAGATGAACTACTCAACAACAGAAAGGGAGGGATTAGCCATGGTGTTCGCTGTGAAGAAATTCCGGCATTATCTATTGGCCACAACCTTCATCTTTTTCGTGGACCATCAAACCCTGCTCTTTTTAGTAAACAAACCTTGTGCTACAAGGCGCATAGCTCGATGGCTCCTCCTACTTTTAGAGTTCGATTTCTCCATGGTAGTACGAAAGGGAAAACAGCATTACATGGCTGATCACATGTCACGCATCCCCACAGGAGAAGCCGCTGGACAAGGCATCATTGACGAGTTACCCAACGCCCACCTATTCCACCTGTCAAGCGAGAGAGACTTATTTAAGGCTGATCTAATGCGATATTGGGCAGATGACATAGTCCAAGTGCTCGAGCACGAACTACCTGAGCGACCAATAGAAAAAGCCTAACTTAGGTGCTTGATCCTGAAAATCCAGCCCTACCAGCTGATTGCAGGCCAACTCTATAGGCTAGGGCAAGACGGATTACTGTGCAGATACGTGTGTGAGGATGAGATGCACGATGTGCTCTCAGAGGTGCACAGTGGCATTGCGGGAGGACACTTTAGTGGAGACACGACAGCACGAAAGGTGCTGCAGTCTCAACTATGGTGGCCTACACTTTTCTGCGACGCCAAGCGATTTGTCAAGCATTGTGACGAGTGCCAACGAACAAAAGTCCTGATTCGTAAAGATCAAATGGAGTTGACCCCAGTTATTGCTCGCCAACCCTTCGAAAAATGGGGAATCGACTTCATAGGGCCCATCAGTCCTGTGGCGCAATACTCACAAGCCAAGTACATCCTTGTGGCCACGGATTACCTCACAAAATGGGCAGAGGCAAGAGCCACACGAAAAAATGATGCTAGGACGACTGCCAAGTTCTTATGGGAGAAAGTGATCTCGCGCTTCGGCTGCCCCATCGAACTGGTTAGCGACCAAGGCACACACTTCATCAACGAAGTGATAGCACATCTCCTATCCACCTTTCTCATTATCCATCACAAATCCTCAGCATACTACCCTCAGGTGAATGGCTAGGTAGAATCAACTAATAAGATTCTTATCAATGTCCTGACTAAAGTAGTCTCAGCCTCACGGAGCGACTCAGACAACAAGCTGATGGCAGCCTTGTGGGCCTACTGCACAGCTTATAAAACGGCTGTCGGCCAAACCCTCTTTAGGCTGACCTATGGAACTGAGGCAATTCTACCATTAGAATTCTTCATTCCTAGCCTGAGAATAGCACTTCAAGAATGATGGGGAGGGAAGGAGGCATGGACACAATGCCTGGTCGAGCTTGAACGCCTATCAGAGACTCGTCTTCTAGCCACCCACACGCTTATCTGTGAGAAAGCCCGACGCAAGAGTTGGTTTGACAAGCATGTCAAGCAGCGTGAGTTTGAAAAGGGTGACTTAGTGCTCCTTTACTCAGTTAAGGGGCATAAGCAAAAAATGAAATTCAAAGGTCTCGGACCCTTCAAGGTTCGTGCGATTATCCGAACCGGCAATGTTGAGCTTGAGACATTAGACGGTGAGGGAATAGACTTCTTCAATGGCAGTCGTGTCAAGAAGTACTACCCTCCCACGCATCCTTGGCATGAGCCACCATTGTTAGAACCACTGGTCAAAGTATGAGTAGCTACAATCACCGAAATCAATGAAGAGGATGAGGAAGCTATAGAACCCGCTTACCTCCGTATCACGGTCACACTGCCAAGCAAACATGCGCTTTCAACGCCTTGATCGACGAGGGTGCAGACTTCAATGTCTTAACCCACAATCATTGGATCCAACTTGGCAAACCACTACTTCAACCCACAACTGCCAAATTAAACCCATACGGGGCCCACTTCTAGTGGGTGCCTAAACAGTGGCAACAACCGCTGCCTAGGAGTCGACACTCCTATCCTCATAAGACCCAGAACTCTAAACCTAGGAAACCAAGATGCAATCATAGGAAGCGCCGCATGATCAAGCAAAGATGGGTCCCTAAAGCCCTCTTGCATGCGCAAGGCTACTACGAGGGAAATACCTGGCTATGGATCCCTAAGGTCCCCATGGCCAAAGGCACTATTCATACGCCACCCTCAAGCTTGATTAGCCCACGTTCCATAACACCTCAAAACCATAAGCTGCAGTGCTCTCCAGAGCCCCAGCCATCTGACTCATCTACGCTTTGGGCCGCACAAACCTATCGGCCCAAGCAACAACCACCGTCACAGGAGGCATCATCCGACCAAGTCAATCTGACTCCCCAAAGCAAAGCTGACTGCAGCAGTCCATCTGTTGTGGCTAACCCTAATCCACCCATATTTCAAACAGCCCAGCTGCAGGCTCAAGGAAACTCCCAACTGCAACTATGTATTATCAAGGCCTCTAGTTCTAGCAAACCTCGGCCACTCGTCGGCCTTACGCCCTCCTATGAACGACAATCCTTTCTAGCGCTAGCCGCTGACCTTGTTGAGGACACCAGGGATGACGTGGTGGAATGCATTAAACCACTCGATGCCACCTTTGTGTCGCTAGCCCTCAGCTATGATCGCTTGGACTTAGGTCTATTAGAAGAACCCTTTGCAACGGAAGTGCGCAATATGCCTTGCTCTTGGGAGACTTTTGAATTTGCATTTGCAAAAGCTTCTCGCTCTGCTACTGAGTTGCTCAACAGCGAGATCTCCAAAGAGCAAGCCATTAAACAACGTCTCATCACATCCTACGATCAGCGAACCACTTCTACTATCGCTGATCAGGAAATCACCAAGTTATCCAAGCTTGTTGATACTGACTCCACGTTTTTGAAGCATTGGTATACTCTTAGGCTGCAATGGGAAGTTGAGGGGTGCCGCATAATGACCAACGCTGAGCAGTGCCGCGCAATCAAAACAGCAGAGTACGACCCCACCTACGTCGCACCAACCTCATATCAAGTATTAACCACTCTTTGTGACCGACCCATGGAAGAACACATCAAGGCACATCCCTACCTTGACTGCCTCTTAACAGAGGAAGAGCTCCACATTGCAAGTCGGGTTGATTCTGGCGATCTCCTAACCGATGTTCTGACATACATCATGCACGTGGGCATCCGTCCATTCGAATTAGACCGTGAAGCTCAGCTAGAGTACAACCCCAACTTCTATGCTTGGCTCCTGCGCAAATAGACCGACGCTCTTTATGCTGAACACCCTTGTCCTCTCAACCTCCAATCCTGGGACGGATTCTTCTCGTTCCAAAGGGGAAGGGGGTAAGGTGGAATTTAAAAAGTAAACCAAGTATGAAATGTCAATAAAATTTGAAATGCAATGGTAAGATGTAATAGTAAAATCCTGAAAAGAAAAGTTTAAGGCTATACTCAAAATATTCCAGATCAATAAAAAATCTGCTATGTTTTTCTTCTTTCAACAAGTTATTTGTCAAAAAGCACTAATAGTGGAAATGGCTGAACATGTAGGCATCGATCATGGCAAGCCAGGACAAAGCGGGCAAGCTCCCCTTCTCGGAGGAGGAGCAAGTGAAGTATGACCTCACAGTGGAGACGAGAGCCTTCAACCAGTTGAAGTTTCATCACATCTTCAACCTTGAAGACGTGGCCATTGAAGAGCCGACAGTGCGCCAGATCATAGACCAGTGCCATCTGCAAAAATACCTAGACGCAGTGAGCCAGAGGGTGGACTACACCCAGTGCGCCGACTTTTTGCGCACCTTTAACAAAAACAGAGGCACCATCACGGTGCGCGAGAATGAAGCCACCAGGCAAGTACAGATCGAGCTAACCCCGAAGTTGGTGGAAAGGGCACTGGGGCTGCCGAATAAGGTGGAAAGAAAGTCGAAGAGGGATGTCTACGCCATGTTGGGAATGGACAAGGTGAAGGTCCATACCAACTATGGGATTAGCTTGGCAGACATCCCAAACCCAGACATCCAGCTGCAAGAAAAAATGGTGCACGCTTTGTTCTCGAGCCAGAGGTACAACAGCATAATGAGTCGGATCAACGTGCCTTTGCTCGACAGCATTGCGGCACAATCACTGGACGAGGTAAACCTGAATGGGTTTATGAGGAGAACCATAGAGGCTTTAGCTAAGACCCTAGCAACAGGAGGAAGAGCTGCTGGAGGAGAATCCCCGTCATCCCGATCAACACGCAAGGCATCATCCTCCAAAGCTGCAATCATAGGGTTTGGAGGCGTCCTTACTACCATAATCCAAGAAGCACTAGGGCAAGGATGGGAAGAAGAAGATAAGAAGGGAGGCGAAGAAGAAAGTGAGGAGTCACCGTTACAATCCCCACCTCACACAGAAGAGCAGCGTAGGTCTTCAGATGAAATGGAGACTGACGAAGATGAAGAGAGAGAGTCTCAAGGCAGCCCACAAAGGCATGCAGAACAAAGAACGAAAGCCATGTATGGAAAGAGGGAAGAGGAGCGCAAGAAAAAAGAAAAGGAAGATCTGGAGAGGGCTCGAAGGGAGTCAGTCAGGGATGAGGAGGAGAGAAATTGGAAGAAAGAAAGAGGAAGAAATAACGCTGGCCACCCGTCGCTCCATTGAGGAGCATCACAAAAGAGACGAGGAAGGCGCAAAGAGCCCACACCGAACAAAAGCACCTGGTTTCAGTACCAATGTGCCGAAAATCACACCCCCGCCCCCAGTAGAAGGAAAAGGCAAAGAACCGATGACGCCAACTCCCCACCCTTCGTACCTTCCACGCCAGCCATTCTCATCATGACAACACCCACTACCACCGCCACCCAAGGCTCCACTCCAAAAGTCGATGAGAGCAACATGGTCACTTGGCTGCAATTCCTGGTGGAAAGGGAGTTGGCAAGGGAAGCGGGCGTGGCCACCCCAGCATCAAGAGTGAAGAGGGCAGCCAGGCTGATATGGAGCCAAGGCCAAAGCTAAAAAGGCAGAAAACAGAAGTCGTTGTCACCACCGCCACCATGTCCCATCCCCCACCTCCAGCAAGCCAATACGATGAATACGTTAAGGAGCTACTCTCGCAGCTAGAAAAGGCCAAGAAAGAAAAGAGAATAGCCATGGAGGAGCTGGCAATAGAGCGAGAATCATGAGCCGCTCTCTAATTAGAGAAAACAAAGCAGATAGCAGAATACCAAGGGAGATTGCTGTGCTAAAGGAAGAAGCCAGCAATAAGGATGCAGAAGAATCAAAATCCCTGAAGGAATGTGATGTTGCTTGGGAAGGAAGAAGAAAAATCTTAATGGATCGCCTCAACGGAGAGAGGGAGACCAATGCTCACCTGCGACGCAAGAACAACCAGCTCTCTGCAGTCAACCTAGAAGTACAAAACCAGCTTGAGAAGATCAGACAGGAGGCTGCAGAGCTGAATCAACTAAGAGGAGAGCAAGTGCAAAGGATGCAGGTGAAGCTAGACCAGCTCAATGCACAGATCGCCAATGAACACCAAGAGCAGTCCCGCCTACACCGCGAGCTCGAGGACCAGCAGCAACAACTCATGGCTATGACCCTCCATCAGGGGGAGAGCCTGGAAGATATGGAAAAGAGAGCGAAAGAATGGGCTGACCACAACGAGAGGAGAATACGAGACCTGGCATGCCGGTTGGCCAAAGTAGAAGGAGATAGAGTGTTGGCTGAGAATCAGGCAGAGGCGGCCCAGTTCTCCATGATAGCCCAGCAGCACACCTTCCTCGACACCCTTCTCCACTCCACCAAACCGAAAGAAAACGAAGCCAATGATCAGCTGTGTAGAAGAAGCTAGTCATTGCACGCAGAGCCCTAACAGCAAGCCTGTATGTACCACTGTAGCTGGGAGACCCACCGCAGAGCTTGGAGGAGCAAAGAAGATATCTTGCACAAGTAGGCCTGACGGTGCAGGAAATTGATGAACTGGGCTTCACAGAGGCAAAGGTGCAAGAAGATGTGCAAGCAGAAGGGGGTAAACCAGAGTTTGATCTGGGACCTCAGGAGGAGGACTACGTCCCACCACCCCCTCCTCCACAACAAGATGAAATACAACTCCCTGACACATCTGCTGAGAGGAAAGCATCCCTGGCTAAGCGCAGGAGAGAAATGGTAGAGAAGGCAAGGAAAAAGCTGAACGTTAGACCTGTTCCAAGACAACCTGCCCCTCTCTCACTGCGCCCCGAGAATCTCCCCGTTGAATTCCATGTAGAGTTGATTATCTGGGAACAGCAGGAATGTGCCCGCGATCCCTTCGACTTGAGCTTTGAGCTTCCCGCTACACTAAACAGAGTAATGCCCATTAAACTTGTAAATGACAAATGGCTAGCGGAGCGAGAGGCCAACCCAACTGCTTGGGGAGCTAAGGACTGCAAATTTTGGCAGGATAAAGTCCTCCAAGTGCCTAGATCGGTGGAAGGCTATAATTTTCAACCCACCTGGAGAAGACGCATTTTTTATGTCAACCTTGACGCTTGGATGGCTTTTTGCAACACCCTCCCTTCTGAGAGGAATGACCCCATTTTCATGCCGTATCCTTGAAGGGTAGGAGTGGATTTTAATCCATCCATCCATGGCAGGTTCGACTTTCCCATCATCTATAATGCCAATAGCACCTCCTATAAGGATGCCCTTGTATTTACCCTCCCTGATTTGTACAGTTCTATAGATAGATTCCTTAGTGAGTTCACCTCCTGCCCTGACCCCGCCTTCATAACAACTTGTAATTACCTCAGACTAATTAGGGTCCTAGTCCACCAAGAGTCTGCCCCTCAAGAATGCCACCTCCCACCCCTTTTCTTCGACCCCAACGCCATAGACAGCAGCACCATGACTCGTCTCATGATGCGCGCTACTCTTTTGCCATCCTTCTGTGTTGCACTGCTTGAGGATATAAGCGATAGCAAATTCACACAGTGCAACCACCCCTTCCTTTCCACCACCACTCTCAAAACCCGCCTCAATCTCAAGGGCTACTTGCTGAGTCATAGATTCCTTAACAAGGCCCCCCGCCCTCCACAATCCCCTACTCGCCATTCGGATGACGAGGATTAAACTCCCGTCATTCCCTTGTATCACATATATCTATGTATAAGCCTCTTTTTTTTTTTAATAAAGCCACAAGGCAACAAAAGAAAAGGGTAAACTGGAAAGAAGAGACAAGAGCAAAGCATAACAAAGCCAAGGGATGCATCTACTATTAAGCAAAGATAAGAGAGAGAGACCTTCGCAAGATCCGCTTGCAACTCCCCTTCACCTCGTCGTGCACCACAGTCACTGCACCAAGGATTCTCCCTAGCCCCTTCTCCACTTCACGCTTAGGGTACATCAAGGGCAAGACTTTCAGACCTGTCACCCTAAGACTTGCACTGCATCTCCAACGACATACAAACTGGGTCCTCAAGTGTGGACATTACCAAGGGCTTGCCCAAGGTTAGGACCCATCTCCCAGTTCCACTCCCACAGGCACCACGCACTACACGGAGAGGCAGACACACCCCTTAGGGAGTGCACAACTTTTCTTGCAGGTTATGTTCGAGTTTCAACAACTGGCTACTCAGCTGAAGCAGATCACCCACGGCATCCTTGAATGACCAAAATCTGTTCCATATGCCGAACATGACACCATTGCTGTTGTTTCAGGAGCTATTCTGCATTGGAGTGGATGGACCAACGTGCTTCATGCCACCAACCATCTGCCTGCTAATGACTACCATAATTGAACCAAATCAAGCAAAAGGAGTACTCAATAATAGACCTACCATTGGCATAGATCTTGGAACCTCATCTTCCAAGGATGCATGCCCAACGCCTCAAGATCTACGGATCGCTTATTGATTCCACAAGCCTAAAGAATTTCAATGCAAGGTTGAAGATCTTCAACGCAGAACTGAAGACCTTCAACTCAAAGACAACGATCTTCAAATCAAAGACACAGATTTTCAATGCAAGGACAAACCATATCATTGTCTAGGCAGAGTTCGTGGGGGGGGGGGGGGGGGGGGGGGGGGGGCTTCTCCAGGATAAATCCCTCCAATACCATCCTCCTAAGGGATTGCTTATTGCTTCAAGCATTTCTGATGCTCAAGGGACGATCGACTACATAATGGATGCCACAACTATGTGAAAGATGCCGAGCATCTCCATGAAGCCTAAAGCACACCGGAATCTCTCTTGGTCATCATCATTAAACTCCATCACCTCTCATTCACACAACCACCGAGTAAGCAGTGTCATCCACCTACCAGTTCCGCCTAGCAGCAGACCTAACTAGCCACTACTTCTCACCGCAGTGCCATGGGACTGGCACTTGGCTAGGAGGGGGGTAATGTTACTGCGTTTCCCGCAGCACAGAGGAGTGGAAAATGAAAAAAAGGAAATAGTAAAAAAGACGCAAGATAAAAGCAGAAAAAGGCACCTTGACCGGTAACCAGACCCTGAAAATTTTAAATGTTCAGGCACGACCCTTAGAAAGTCTCAGTGTCGCCCTAAGACAACAAAAGAGTAAAAGGCGTACCATTAAAATGTGGAAGTGCTCCCGAATCCTTGTAAAAGAGCACCAGGCTCGCTCCTGTGCAAAGTGTACGCATTAGTTGGGAATAGGATAAATTAGAATGGTGGAAAATGGGAAAAAGGGCCTACGGCCGGCCATGTAAAAAAGGGAAAAGGGGATGACCACCCAAAAAGGATTTAGGGCTTTGTATATAAAGTTGAAAAGTGAATGAGAACCTCATTCTTTGGTGTGTGGCAAAAAGAGTCTTCTTCTTCCTCTCTTCTTTTCCCCTTCTTGCTTGTGTGTGCTCTTGAGGGAGGGAGTGTGAGAGTGTGAGGGAGTGAGTGTGTGGGAGTGAGGGATCAAGAGGCTGAAGCTCTTCACCATCTCCTTTTCTCTTCTTCTCTTCTCTTCTCTCGCACGCGCGGCTATGGAGGATGGAGCTTGGAGATGGAGGAGGCTTGAGGATGCTTGAGCTAGCATCAAGGATCATGGAGCTACCGGAGTGCAAGAGAGAGGAGGGTACTCGATCAAGCATCAAGGTAAGCTCACTACGCTCGTAGGATCGACGGCGCATCGGCTAGGTGAGAGATAGCCATTAGAGATCGCTTGGAACGCTCGAAACAATAAGCGGTCCATGGGACTTGGCGGCTGAGCGAAAGCTCCCACAGAAGGAGATAAAAACATCCTCTATTGAAGGCGGGGAGTGGTAGAGATGGTCTAACTCTTTGAGAAGTACTTGTTGTCCATGAGTATGCTCACAATACAAACTCACTTGCAAGTACATCTCATTGATGAAGTGGAGATTGCAAGACTTGTACATACCCGCCGATGGAGGTTTTTATTGGAGTGCTTCATGAAAACCCTGAAGGGCTTTGTGCAACAATGAGCTCGTCCTCCAAAGGACAGCATGGCTAAAGGTTGGCTAGTGTCAGAGGCATTAATGCATAGTTTGATGTGATGGTTATATATGCTTGTAGGCTATTGTTCCAAATGCATCCTCCTCTCTATTCTTACTCATTTCCTCTCTTACTCTTGTTGTTGATTGCTCCTTCTCTTCATGACTTAGGGATGATAGAGAGTTGGGTATTGTGGGAGATGGTAAAGAAGAGTAGTGGTGGAAGTCTATGGGGAGTGTGGGAAGGTAGAGAGTGAAAGGTAGTAAATATGAAGATGATGATGGCATATAAGGTACAATGTTGGTGGAGACCTTTGAGGGGGATATAATAGTGGTGGAGTGGGAGAGATGCCACAAAGGGAAGAGAGGGTGTGGTGATTATTGCACTCCTTTCCCTTGGCTTGAATAGCACTTTATAGGCAGTGACAACTTATCTTCACACAAATCATTGGCCAACACCATGGCCAATAGCATGTGAGGATCCCAAAGGCGATGAGTAATAGGTGTTGGAAGCAATGGGATTCCCTATAGCATGATGGTGAAGGTGGAGTGTCATAGGGAGATGATTATGAAGATGATGTTTGATAGGGTGGGCATGATGAAGATCTATCCAAACAAGGTGATGATGAGCAACTGGTGATGCTAACAAAGAGAGTAGGAACCCTTAGGATAAAATAGATGATGATTGGCAACATTAGAGGGTTCAGCACAAAAGCAATGGAGATGAACAACACCACAATGTGATGCAATTCCCATATGTAAGAGCTCTCTCTCCTTCTTCCACTACACCCATATAGTTGTTGCATGTGAGAGCCCTCCTTCACATGTGGTGAACATATCTTTCCTTCCATTATTTCCGTCATGTGTGGTGAACATAGCTTTCCTTCCACTATTTCATGTCCCACTCCATCACATAGGACCCTTGTCATGCACCAAATAGTTCTGTAGCTCACTCATGAGCATGCTGTGTGTTCAATTATTTAATCAATCTAGTATAGTACTCTATTTTTTCCAAATTCATATGACATACATTCAATCCAAATTTTTCATTCATTTTTTGCAATAATAGTATGATACATTTTTTGTGTCTAACAAAGGTTCTTATGATTCATGTAAAATGATGCAAATACAACCCACTTACAATAACATTCACAAAGTAAACTACAACAAACCTTCCTTTTCATGCAAGGTCCAAGTATTTTTATCTAAACCAACAAAAGAAAACCTACCTAGGCACATTTTAGAGTTGACAAGTGTGAATGTCTTCTATTCTAGTACACAATGCATGCAAGCAACTTTGTGGTTGATGTGTCTTTTGGTCTCAACAATGGAACCGAAGTGTTGCACTCTATGAGCTCAAGGTCAGAACCATTAGACACACCCTTATTGGTTCAAGGGTTTTGACACATGAACCACATGACTATCTCTCATCTAGCATACTCACATGCTTAATGAATCAAAAGACTCTATATGAACTAGAAAACACACTTATTAATACTCATCACATTGTAGTCATTCCATTGACAAGTCATGCTCCACTATCCACATTCATAGTCTCTATTCTTAATCTTTCTTTCGTTGTTGCCCACATATAAGAGTATTTGCTAACAATGAGCTTGAGGAGATGAACTGAAAAAGAGAGCTTCATGTACTACATCCCTCAATCCCTCACACTTTCAAATTTTCATACACAAGAGTATCTTATTCTATTATTTTTCATCTCTTTTATACATGATTTCATAGGTTAGGGCTTCCCCATGCCTCTTGGGCATCCAACCCTTTTTATGACGACATGACTGGCCTTCTCTCTTATTGCATGCACCTAGACCTTATCTTTAATAAATAAGTTTAACTAATGCACATTATAACCATATGATGCTACTACTTTTATATAATTTGCACAAGAGGAAGCCTAGCTCTCAATGAAATATCCAAATTAATATACACAACTAATTTTTTGCATGCACCCTTGTTGAGGATGACTAGACGCAATGTGAGTTGGTACATTCCTATGTCAAAAGCTATTGACGTTTCCATGTTAGGTAATGACAATGCCTAGAGTTGAGGGGGGTTGATGGTACAACCCAAAATCATAGAGGCTCTAATAGACCCTCATCACAATGGGACCATAACCCCAAGAGTGTTAATGAATAATGATTATTTCCCAACCTCGATTAACCAATAGAAATATATTTGTAGCTTTCTAATCCATTATGAATTGCTACACTATGTTGCTATCTCTTATACCATTATAATAGCCCCCATGTTGTCCTTATGTCATCATAAGATCTCTTGTGAAACATAGAAATAATATTTAAGTAATCATCCTAAGGTATTGATGTTGGGATAAGCCATAAAAAGTAATATGGAATCATACCTTGTGTGAGAGGGATGTCTTGATGTTTGATGTGAGGGATCATGTAATGATACTTTGTGTGTATATGAAGAAAATATTATATGGATCATGAAATATTGAGTTGAGTTTTAAATGTTACAAGTGTAGGCATGCACCATTGTGAAGACATGAATTTTTCCACAAACTTGAATTAATTCTTGTGGATCATAAATGTGTTGTTAGAATGTCTTGATTAAATGTTGGCTAATGAGATCTTGCAACCGAAAGCTGATTTTTTCAAGTGGATTGTTGTTTGATGCAAACATCTTTTTGCCTTGATATGGTTAGTTGTGGTTGTGACTGAAGAGACATGTCTTGGATATTGTGTTGTGATGAGATTATTGGTGGCTTTTACTCTCTCTTGACCTTTCCATCATGATTTCCACCAACTTAAGAGACACGTCTTGGTTATTTTGTTATGAGGAGATTATTGCCAACTCATACTCTTCATCGAGTCTTACAAACACAACTTCCATAGTGTTGGTTATTATCATCTAGCATGTAGACCACCATTTAGACAAAAATTCAAATGTACGAGAAAGGTTTGCCCTTGTGGTGGCATGAGAACAAGTGGGGCTCTAGTTGTCTAGGTAATACTAGTGGTGGTTGGTCCTCCAATAGGGAAATAAATCATCGGTGGAAATAGTGCATAGTGGTGGGTATTGGAGGGACTTCAATTAGAAGAGGGGTCAAAGGCTATATTCGACCTGGTCAGGGTATCAAATATGGATACCAATAAGAAGGAGAAATTTTGGGACGAAGTCAAAATATCCTCGTTGTGTCAATTGGAGACTTACTAAATAAAGTTTGCTCTAACTCTATTGAGCATATTGTTTTCATTATTTTTATGTACATGTCATAAAGAACCAAGAAATCCTATATAATGGGCTAATTAAGGAAGTTGTTTTTATATGTCTCATAGTGTGGTAGGACACTAATTAGATACTCAAATATGCCTAGGTGTGGATGTGGAAAGCAAGTGGACAATTGTCATGACAACATTGTTCGATGGATGGATGGACTCAATGAGTCAAGGGCTTTTCAAAGGATGGAAATTGGAATAGGGTAGAATGATGACTCTCTAGCATCAATGTCTTAGATCTAGATTAAGCACCAATTTAGGGGGCCAAGAGGGGGCAGAGGTGTAGAGCTCAAGTCCCCTTCATCTCTTACTCTATTTGAACCAAGTGTGGTGATTAGTCTAATCTCGGCTAAGTTTAGTTTATGAAGTGACCTTTCCTAGCTTGGCACTAGAATGCTGATAGAAACTATTAGCTCATAGGTCAATCCTAATGGGTTAAGGTTGTGCATTGTACTATGAGATAGACTTGGAATTCACTTGATTAGTTAAGTCTGTCAATGCTAAGGGGTCTGAATTGTATTGTTCAAGATAGGCATCCGAGTGACTACCAAACATCCTTTCCCATGGCAACACAATTTGAAAAAATTGTGTTAAGCCTAGTATTCTTGAGAAGAGGACATCTCAATTTCTTTAAGGGAATCAACATATGATCTCAAATGTGCTATTGAGTAACTTGCACTATCCTTTTCCAATTATGAACTCTATCGGGAAGAAGAGGGCTTCATTATATTGAGAAGACTATTTGGATCAATCTATTAGAATGGCACAAATATGAAAGCTAAATTTCCTTAAACTTGTAGG